>NW_020799142.1:19536656-19541601 GCF_003259725.1 Athene cunicularia
AGGGCAGAACAGCAGAAGCCCTCGCCCAGGGAGAAGCTTTGGGGATGAGCACACAGCACAGCGCTGCCAACTCGGTAACAGCCAGCGGAGCACACCTCCTCCCGGCGGTGGCCAGCTCTAGCTGCCACACCGCTGCCCAGGGAGGGCAGGGGAGGAGAGTCAGGACAGCTGCAAAAAGTTCCTGAGACTTCTCAAAGGGGAAAAAAGGGAAAGAGAACATAACCAAGATCCGTTTACCAGGCTGTCTGTGACAAGAGCCATCAAAACGTGAGAGTCGGTGATGGGCAGCTGGGGAGAACAGTCAGGATTCGACAGAACAGTTCAGGCAGCATGAAATCGGAATGAAAATGAACAGGCGTCAGAAAAAGCACCGAGTATTTTGCTTTGCCCGAGAGGTCCCTCTGTGTCACAGGGCAAATAGCCCATTCTGCTGCCCAGAGCCAGACCAAGAGCACTCCGAGGCAGGGTGAGGATGGACACCATCTCTTCTCCAGCTGGTGAACCTGGGCAAGAGGAGCTCCCTCGGCTCCGACACACTGACTTTGGCAGGTATTCGAGTGGGCTGTGCTGCTCACACTCATGTATGGCAGGATGGGCTCATGGGCTTGTCAGAGCCACAGCGCAAGCTAAATCCAAAGCTCAGCCACCCTGACCTTCCTCTTCTGCTCTGGTTTCATAGAGGTAATGCGAGTTTTGAAAAGAACTCCACACAACTCAGCTTTTGTGCCAGGGATCCTGTAGCAGGAAGCCCCGTATTTGCAGGACTGTGAGGCTGTGAGACAAGACACACACCAGAATGGTTAACAGTCAAGCTCCAACGTTTATTAGTAAAACAAGTCCTTATATATTCTTGTGACAGCAAATCCGCGTGTTGCTCTGGCGCATGCTCATTTCAAACACTCGTTCCTCTCAGCACTTTCAACAAGCGCTGCGAAGCGTGCACGACCGGTCCATAAACTTCTGCTTTGTTATTCTAAAGATTCCCTTCTTAATTGTTTCTTCCCTAATGAGCAAAAATAGAGACCATTGGAAGTACTTCAGCTTTGGATTGCCATTTAAATGGCAGCTTTCAGAAGAAAACCTGTTCTTTAGGTGAGGGCCAAGGCCTGTCCATGGGGTGGAGGGGGTGTGTTTTTTAATGGGGGTGGAGTGGGGAGAAGAGGGGAGTGCCTACAAGACAAGGTGCTTCATTGCTTATCAGGAACCTGACTACAGATGATAAAAAAGCCTGATACAAAAGGAATAAGCAAGTACTGTTTGTGCATGTGGCTGGAGCAAGTACTAGAAGAATGGCAGAATATTTTTCTTCAGGCAAGTTGGAGTGAAGCAGTAGGTGTAGCAGTGCAGGCACATTTCAGAGTAGCAGTATTTTGGGAAGTGGTGTGGGAATGATTCTTCTTCTCATCCCTGGTAAGGACCAACAGTTTTGGCCTCATCACACTGCAAGAACAGCTGACTATGAGGCTCAAGTGTAGGGAGTATTCTATAGATTCTGAACTTGGTGCTGCAAGTTTGAAGGAATATCCTTGGGTATTGGAAGACTGCAGGCTAACTCCAGTGTATCTGCTGTAGGACATGGCATTTACTCCAACCTGATGGGATTTCTTGGTGGGGTTTCCTGGACAATGCTGGTAGCAAGAACATGTCCAAATGTTTTGGCTTGTGCTCTTGTGAACAAGCTGCTTCTTTTGGTTTATTTTGTTTTGGTGGTTTGTTTTGTTGTTGTTGTTGTTGTTGTTTTGTTTGTTTATTCAAAATGGTAAGAGCTATTGTTTATTTTAATTTGCATCAAGAAGTAGTAACACTTCTAGAGGAAGTTCTTTATATAAGATTTACACTGACAACATTCGATCCTACCCTGACTTCCATGGCAGAGTTTTGTATGGCCAGTTACTGGCTTTTCTTGTATAGGGAGTGGCCAAATCCTCTATTGCTGAAACAGCTCAAAGAGGGCGATCTTAATATACCGCTATAGGACCCTAGGGTGTGTAAACATTGAATTCAGAAGCCTTTAAACTTTTTTCTAACCTAAACTGATGCTAGGCACAATTGTTTTACCATCCCAGGTGAACCCCTCAGCCGATACCATGTAATGGGGATCCTCGCCCCAGGCTCTCCACAGCAGAACTCTACACACAAGGGATCTGCATCTACGCCAGTGGTAATGGGAGAGGAGTTCAAACAAGGTAAAGCCCTTCCCGTGCTTGTTAACTGGTTAAAAAGTGTAATACCTGCTGTATGAAACGCCATTATCTGAATTGGTACCTAAGCACCATTCACAAGTGAAACGATGCTGCCGGCAGCATAGCACTTCTTGCCATCCAAAGACTTGATCAGCAACGGTTCAGTGTTTCAAACAAGAAGAGATCAGAGCAGGTAAAAAGCGAAGAAGGAACACATATCTTGAAAGACAGTGCCTGCAGAGGCAGGTAATTGGGAGGACGGAGAGACTGGAGGGGATCTCCAGGCCCATCAAAAGTTTTCTGAACTCCACAGCCAGCTCAGCAGTCCGGGTTTGGCTGGTCGCTTCCTCCTTTCTTTATTTCCCATGGAGGGCTGTTGCAGAACCCAAATCTTCTAAGCATTAACGAGTTTTCTTCCAGTTTGCAGCTTGATTTTACTCAGGGCCAGGCAGTACACATTTTTTCTGGTGTCCGCACCCTTCAATCCTTGTCACTACACTCCCTCCCAACGGGGAATTCCCACGCAGGTACAGGAGACGGCGCTGGTGCACGCTCTGAGGGCAGCCAGTCTCGTCACCTTCCCCCTCCCCAGCAGCCAAAAGAGAGATTCCCCTGAGCCCCTGACAAGGGGCACAACACAAGAACCACTGCAGTAAGTCAGCCCCAAGGTCCCTTCAGCTCAGCACACCGCCTGCAGCAGTGGCAAAGCCTCCCAAAACGGCTAATCCCAGCAGAGGGGCACAGCTGTCATTTTCTCAGCAGAGCTTCCCAACATCCAAGGCGCTCCTCTTGCCTGCCAGAAGCTAATCTGAAAAGAGATCCCCGAAGTGAAAGAAAATGGGATGGGCCTTATTTACTCAGGAAGGAGCCTGTTGCTTACAAGAGTGCAGAGATGCAAACATTTCTTTTCTCTTTCCGCTAGATGCACACAGGCTACGGACCTGCCTGCTCTTCAAAACCTCAGAGAGAATAAAGCTAAAATTTCCCGTCAGAGGAACTTAGTGTACATGAGTTTGGAGCTGCTGAAACTTGGGGGATCTTGGGGGATATGGGGGGTTTTGGGGGGATATGGAGGTGTTTGTTGGGGATATGGGGTACATAAGGAGTAATTTGGAAGGCTGGGGGGCGGGGGGATTGGGGTGACATGGGGAGGTTGTGAGGTGATTTGTGGGGATTTGTGGAGATAGGGAGTGTTTTGGAGAGATTATGGAGAGGTTTTGGGGTGATTTGGGGGATACAGAGGAGGTTTGGAGGGGCATAGTGAGTTTGGGGGTGATATGGGGGACTTTGAGGGCATATTGGGGGTGGTTTAGGGTGATTTGGGAGGCTATGGGTGTTCTTTGGGAGATATGGGGGATAAGGGGTTATATGGGGAAGTTTTTTGAGTGGATATGGATGGTTTTGGGGTGATTTTGTGGGGATTTGTGGGGGGTTTGGGGTGAGTTTTCTGGGATATGGGGGTGGTTGGGGAAGAAATGGTGAGGTGATTTGTGGGGAGCTGGGGTTGAATTATGGAGAGGTGATTTTGGGGATAAATGGGTAATTATGGAAGGATATGGGGGGGTTGGGGTGATATGGGGAGGTTTTGATGGGATTTGGGGAGCTAAGGGATGTTTTGGGGGTGATTTAGGGGACATGGGGGGGTTGGGAGTGATTTGGTGGGATATGGGTGGTTTTGGGTTAATCTCGGGGTATGGAGGGATCTAGGGAAGTTTTGGGGTGATTTGGGGGTTATGGGGAGTTTGTGGCGATATGGAGGCATTTGGGGTGATTTGCGGGTGCTAAGGGCTGTGGGGGGACGGTTCAGGGGGGGCTGTAGTCACTTTGGTGTGCCCCCCTCAAGTGCCTTAAACATGCTGGGGGGGAGGAGCCTGTGCGGGGGGCGTGGCTTGTGGAAGCCCAATCCCCACTGACTGTTGTGTATTTAGGGGGGGTTCTGTTGGGGGGCTGGGGGGTGTCCTACGGGAATAAAGGATCTTGCAGTGAAGGCGTGGGGGCGAGTTAGTGTTGGGGTGTGTGTGTGTGTGTGTGTGTGTGTGTGTTTGTGTGTGTTTGTAGGTCCCACAGGAATATTTTGTGGGGGGGTTAGGAGCCTTCAGGGGATCGGGGAGTGAGGCTGGGGAGCGCTGTGAGCGTTCAGCTGCCTTGTCAGCAAACCAGGCTGCCTGGGCGCGCACTGGCATGGCTGTCTTCTGCATCTGAAGCTTTGCTTTGTCTATTTACAGGGCCAGCATTTTTCCTTTGCTCATTTACTTATTTATTGATTTAGAAAACTGAAGGCAAGCTGAGGTCTTGCTCAGTACCGTGCCTGCGGGCCATCTAGAAGGTATTTGTAAGCCCTTGGGCTGGCAGGGAAAGGCAACGCTACAGCTGCCCCCTTCACCCACGAGATACCCACGGCCAGGTCCTTATTTTGGGAGGATTTAGTATTTCCCTGTGCAGAGGAAAATTCTGTTGGGGGAAACGCCCTCGCAAAGCTGCACCTGGTGCTGCTTTCGGACTCAAACCCAAGCGTGGGTGCAGCATTTGAGGGGAGTGTTTCTACCGCCCAGAGGGGCAGCTTGGTTTGTACCACTGCCATGAGTTGGGGGGGTCTGGGGAAACCACCCGACAGTCCGTGTGCAAGGACGAGGGCCCCAGGGCACAGCGAGCTGAAGGGGATGGTGGCCCCATAAGGACCTTCAGCCCTTCCTGGCCACTGTCTTGCCCTTGCCCTGCGCTCCTGGCGCTGCTCCTGGGAGAAACCCAAATCTCACCAGGAC
>NW_020799142.1:19541651-19565334 GCF_003259725.1 Athene cunicularia
CTCCTCCATATCACGAGGAGGATCCACCTCCATGGGCTCATGGCCCCGCTGTGGCAGGTCAACCTCCATGGGCTGGACTGACCTGCCACAGCTGCTGCTCCCGTCAGCGCTCTTCTGTTTTCGGGGCTCTGGAGGCATCTTCAAGGCTTCTCCGAAACACTCTTTTTGCGCGTCCCACTCTCCGTGGGCTCCTCGACTGCACTCGCCTGCTGCCACAAGCTCAACGGCTCAGCGAGCTGTGGGCCAGCCGCAGGGGTTGTGTAACGGGCGGCTGCTGACGTCACCAACGGACGCTGCTGGGATTGGCCCATGAGGCCCAGGTGGCCCCTGAGGCCCTGAAGGCCCAGTGCTGGGCTTAAACTGGCACGTTTAAGCATTGCCTGGGCAATGTCCAACACTGTCAAGAGACCACAGAGCTCTCTGCAGCCAAGCCCCAGCGAGGGACTCCTGTGGGCTCATCTCTCAGAACACAGACTGATGGGCCACCAGGCCTGCCAGCAGAAAACACCATATTAGCAGCCGCTGCAGAGAGTACAGTGCCCTCAAAACAATCAAACCAGCCAGCTCAGCCCACTCAGACACCCAGCATCTCCCCGCAGTGCCTGCAGCCACATCTGCAGCCCAGCCCCGCCGTCAGGGGTCCTCTGGGACCGGCCAGGTCAGCGCTCCCAGCCTTCCAAAGCTCGGCCTGCTGGCAGCTGCACTCAGCCCAGTTCAGGCAAAAAAATTATTAAGACACCCCTTAAATCTATTTGGAGACTTCCAGGAATTCTCCCACCTCAGGGGAAAGGAAACGGAAGGAAAATTTCCCTCCAGTTTTTCCAAAGCAACAGAAAACCCAACCACTGCAGCAGCGAGACAGCTCTCCCCGGAGGAGAGATCTTCAAAGCCCTGAAATAAATAGTCTTGCCTCTGCCTTCCAGCTGCATGGCATTGCTTGATAGCACCTTACTAAAACCCACAGAAACTGACCTCCGGCAAGTTATCAAAGAAACAGCATTAAGGCTGCCCACGGCGTCAGGCATTGGCTTCTAAACCCCTTATTCTTTGGTACCTTCAGCAAACCGCCAGCTCTGATTCAGCCCTCGGCTGCTTTTCTGAAAGGGTAACAGAAGCACCTCCAGCAAGATCAGAGTCAGACCACAAACTCTGCCTTCTTTTCGAGATCAGGCCCTGCTCTCTCTGGCCAGCTCAGATCCCCCAACAGCTGCTTGGCCTGCAGGAACTGAACAGCTCGAGTCTGACCAGGGGACGAGGCAAAGCCTGGCGAAGAAGGCCAGCTCGGAAACAGTTTGACAAAGGGGAGGGGAGAGAGAAAATGTGGGGCAATAGAGCTTCCAAGGGAGATCAGAAGAATCAGGGCTTCACAAGCCCAATCCACGAACTAGACATTTTGTATCCGTACAGTCCTTACTGTACTCCCAAGGGCAGAACAGCAGAAGCCCTCGCCCAGGGAGAAGCTTTGGGGATGAGCACACAGCACAGCGCTGCCAACTCGGTAACAGCCAGCGGAGCACACCTCCTCCCGGCGGTGGCCAGCTCTAGCTGCCACACCGCTGCCCAGGGAGGGCAGGGGAGGAGAGTCAGGACAGCTGCAAAAAGTTCCTGAGACTTCTCAAAGGGGAAAAAAGGGAAAGAGAACATAACCAAGATCCGTTTACCAGGCTGTCTGTGACAAGAGCCATCAAAACGTGAGAGTCGGTGATGGGCAGCTGGGGAGAACAGTCAGGATTCGACAGAACAGTTCAGGCAGCATGAAATCGGAATGAAAATGAACAGGCGTCAGAAAAAGCACCGAGTATTTTGCTTTGCCCGAGAGGTCCCTCTGTGTCACAGGGCAAATAGCCCATTCTGCTGCCCAGAGCCAGACCAAGAGCACTCCGAGGCAGGGTGAGGATGGACACCATCTCTTCTCCAGCTGGTGAACCTGGGCAAGAGGAGCTCCCTCGGCTCCGACACACTGACTTTGGCAGGTATTCGAGTGGGCTGTGCTGCTCACACTCATGTATGGCAGGATGGGCTCATGGGCTTGTCAGAGCCACAGCGCAAGCTAAATCCAAAGCTCAGCCACCCTGACCTTCCTCTTCTGCTCTGGTTTCATAGAGGTAATGCGAGTTTTGAAAAGAACTCCACACAACTCAGCTTTTGTGCCAGGGATCCCATCTTCAGCTGGGTTTTCCCTCTTTCTTGAAGAAAAAAATGAAAGTGCCAGGGGGGGATGGAGCACCTACTTTCCCAGTCACAAGGAGCTTTTCTCAGCCCTCCAGCACTGGGAAGTAAATTATCTCTTGGTGCAAGATTACAAATTTCAGCACCATTCTGCCTGCAAAGAGCTTGGCCCAGGTCTCCCTTCTTGATCCCCGCTTTCTAACAAGCATCCCATTGCTGAGCCAGGATTCAGAAAAGGGGCTCCCACACCGATAAGGAGATGCAGGCTCCCACTCCCTCCTCCTGCCTCCTACAGCAGACCTATCACCCAGGAAAAATAACATCTGGGAGGCATCAGATATAAAATCTTGTTTATTCCTTACAGCTGAACCTGTTCTTTCCCTCAGCTCATTATGGTCAAAACACAAGGCAATTCCTGTCCCCCCTGCGCGTACATTCTCCACAAGGTTTTGAAGGGAAGCTTGGAAGCAGAGCTCCATCTAAAGAGAGACAGCTCTTAGATCTGCATCCCAAAGCTCAGCAGGAAGAGGGCAAGTCAAGTCCCTGACAAAGTCAGTCTTGCCCAAGAAGCCACCTAGGACACAATTTCTGTGCCCTCTGCCCTGTGTGCTAGCAATTCCCCTTGTCACATCACAGGTCTGTGATGTCTGATGGTGCAATTCGACAAATTGATCACTCTTGTTGCTTTACAGCACTCCTGTTTGTCACGGTATTGCCTCCAAAGCTCCCTGTTTCCCAACCACAGCAAGGCTGCCCCAGCATTCAAATATCAGAGAACAGCTTTACCTGATGCTTTACAGTCAGCTCAGGGACAGATCAAGCCCTGCACGCTTTACCGTGCCACTGGAAGCTGGTGGCTATGTTTCAGGTAGCTGTGCATTTGGACAGGCACAGCCTCCTCTCACCTGCCACAGCCCCCACACTCGGTCCCCGCAGCCTGAAGCTACATTCTTCCTTGCCCTCCGAGTCCCAAACTCCAGAAGTTCCCACTCTGTTCCTTCTCCAGACCTCCACGTGCCCAGGCACTCTGCCGCATCTGAAACTACCATTATCTGCTGAGATCCCTGCTTTGCTGCCTGGACTGTGCCCTATCCCCTGACTCAGGCCGACATAGCCCTCCCCTCCTTTTACTGCCCCACCATCCCTGAGTAACCGACCAGCACTGGGCTCACGTCTCTTGGAGAAAGCCCTCTCCTTGCCCACAGCTTGTTACAGCCACTTTTCTCACACCTAGACAGCAGATTTCAGCCAAAAGCATGCAGCTTTCCTCAGTTTCTTCTGGAAAGCACCTGCATCCCAGATCCAGCGGCGATCCCACAACTTTCACAAGACCAGCTCTGCTGTGACAGCCCAGAAATAGATGTCTGTTCCACGCCAACACAGCGGGGAGGTAGTCCCCAACCAGTACCCCCAGCACACAGCAGTAACAGAAAATTCTGAAATAATTTCCATTTCTTCTTGGCAAGGAGGGGTGTGTTTTCATACAACGGCTTTCCAGACAGCTCACTACAGCACATCAGTGGTCTACACCTAACTCACTTCCCAGTACTTGCTGACTCATCACGCTGGGAACAGATTTCCTGTGTCAGAAAAATCAGCCAGGAAAGATTAATTTGCTTTAATGTCCTGCCTCAAGAACTCTTTGTGCGACCACTGCGTGGTTGAAACCGAGGCCAGGTTTCTGCTAAGGGATGTCCCACTGAGGCTCATGAATGGGTCAGCAGCAGAGGGTGTCACCAATATCCAGAGCTGTGGCTGTCCTGACCAACTACCAGACTCAGCCACCAGCACCGTAGCAGCATAAAAGAGACAATCCCCGATGCAGAATAATTGTGAACTGTTATCAGCATGAACTCAGTTTTCACCGTGAACTACTTTATCCCTAAGGATCACAAAACCTGAGCAGACCAACTTCAGACAAAAGGCCATGGCTAGAAAGGGACACCCTAAGACACAGAAGCATAACACCTCTGCCATTTACTTTATTTTACTTGCCCTGTCCCACCTGCTTCACACATCATTCCTGCAGCCACAGACACCTCCTGAAAGGGGGGAACCTGCAAGAGCAGTTTTCAGATGTGTTTCCATGAAGACCAGGCAATTACAGAAAACGGACTTCATGGGGAGAAAACCAGGGAAAAAAAGAGGGAGGAAGTCGGTCTGCCTGCCTACATGAAATCAGAATAAGAACAAGCAGAAATGCAGGGCAAAGCAGAACTCTACAGGATCTTGAAGGCAACAGGAAGAAAAAACAGGCAAGATGAACTACACAGGTGTTCTGAACAGGAGCCTGGTTTTGTTTAAATCTTGATTACTTCTCCTTATCAATTATTCTGATGATTAATTCTGTTTCCACACAGGCATTTTCTCAACATGTAAGAAGATGCAGCTGTCCCATGTGGCCAGCACAGAGCAGCCTCTGCACATCTCTGTGGTCTCCTCAGGACGAGGCAAAGCCCCAGGAGCTGCCCTTGGGCAGAAAGACGATGGTGCAGGAGCAGCACGGAGCAGCTGCTGCAAGGAAGGAGCCGGGGACTCGCCACGGCTGCCCAGGGATGTTGGTCACTGGGGCAGGCGGGGTGTCAGGGTTTGGATACAGGGAAGGGGCAGCAGCAGCAGCAAGGCTGCCTGAACAGCTTGGATGTACAGGAGCCCCCAGGAGAAGCACCAACCTCACCTAGGAACGAGGTGACGATCTGCAGACCAACAGCACACCGGGCAGCAAAAGCTTGCAAAGCAACAGGATGGCAACTGGTTACAGCACACTTAGAGCAATCCACAGCTATGGCATCATGCAGAGAAAAGCAATTTTATGCAGAGCTGCTGCAGCAGGGGGTGGTAGAGATGAAGGAAAGCTGATGGGGGAGGCTGAATCAGTGCCACCCGTGGCACGAGCTCTGACGGCTGTTTGCAGCCTCAGAGCAAGTGCTGCTGCCGGATTTCCCAACCAGAAGCACTCCCAGTTTTGCAGCACACAGAAACTTGTCCTTTAATTACTATGCAATTACTTCTTGTACTTTGTCCAGAAAGCCGAAGGAGCAGCAGGGCTCTGCAAAGGGGCTGGGCACCAAGACACCCCCCTGCTCACCCCCCACCCCATCTCTCCCAGTGCCGCCCCCCTGGGAAACACTGTCCCACACCCAGAAGGCAAGAGACCGACTGGGCCAGCTCTCGCCCTCAGGCTTCATGCCTGCTTCTGATCAGCACCTCTTGGCTCCGGTGACTGGCACCCTCTGAAGTACAACTCTGAGGAGTTTCATCAGATTAAACCCACCCAACTCAAATCACCACAGGGAGCAGAAAATATTAAATGCATCACTTCTTTCACACTTGAAGTAAAAGTAAAGGGGAAAAGTTCTCTTTCCCTGGGGTAACCTAACAGATAAACCCTGCAGACACAAAAGACCCTTACAGTCAGCAGACCCCACCGAGTTCAAGATAAAAGGAGAAGCACAGTCACACATCAGAACATCTGAACATCCTGAACTGTGACAACAAACCTTTTCTTCTGGAAAAAAAAAAAAAAAATCAGACCCATGAAAAAGTTAAGAGCCATGAAAACTGTGGAATACCATGGACTTTTGAAATTGATGATGAATTGAGAGCTGAGAGTTCCTGCAAAATCACCACAGACTCTTTAAATTCTATGTTATATGGTATATAGAGAGGGTGCTTCTTGTTAGCTGTTGCCACTCACTGAGGTGGTGGCCCAACTCTGAGTTGTCAATAAAGCAAGCCTAGAGGGAGGCAGAGTCTGGGGAAATCCTTTAACAAGAGGAGCCTGCTGGAACAGCATTCATCTCCCAGGGACTGTGCATAGTGGGAGCAGAGGCAGTGTCCTTGCCAACTCCTCCCAGCTCTGACAAGATGGCTTTCTACAGAGGGATGGGTATGGTGTAGTTTGCTGTGTGAATCATGTCAGCAGACTAAATATTTTGTTGCAAATGAAAAATGAAGGTGTCATGAGACAAGCAATCTGGAAAATGACAAATAAAAGTACTCACGTAGTATTAACTACCCACAATGAACACATGATAATTGGTTAAATACATAGTAAGTGTGGCGAGCAATACAATATGCCTTGCATTTCTTAATGGAAAAAGGGAAAGAGGGAGATAGAGGGAATGGGGGAATACAGATCACCGGTCTGGTTTCCTGTGCTGATCCCACCAGCAAGGGTTCCAGGAGGCAGCTGTCTTTTTCACTGGCATCCATATTCTCTCTCTCTCGCTGCCCTTCTCTATGCCCTGCCCTCTGCCCCTCTGCTGTCTGGAGAGAGCAGTGAAGTGAATTATCATCTGTTCAATTTGTACATTGTAGGTAGTTAATAAATGCTTGAACTTGGAGACTTGTTGTACACTCTAATTGGGGATTTGCGAATCTGAGTCACTTGTCCCCCTCATCTGAGTGAGACATGACAAGCATTCAGCTGCCTTGTCAGCAAAACAGGCTGCCTCGGCGCACACTGGCATGGCTGTCTTCTGCATCTGAAGCTTTGCTTTGTCTATTTACAGGGCCAGCATTTTTCCTTTGCTCATTTACTTATTTATTGATTTAAAAAAAATTGAAGGCAAGCTGAGGTCTGGCTCAGTACCGTGCCTGCGGGCCATCTAGAAGGTATTTGTAAGCCCTTGGGCTGGCAGGGAAAGGCAACGCTACAGCTGCCCCCTTCACCCACGAGATACCCACGGCCAGGTCCTTATTTTGGGAGGATTTAGTATTTCCCTGTGCAGAGGAAAATTCTGTTGGGGGAAACGCCCTCGCAAAGCTGCACCTGGTGCTGCTTTCGGACTCAAACCCAAGCGTGGGTGCAGCATTTGAGGGGAGTGTTTCTACCGCCCAGAGGGGCAGCTTGGTTTGTACCACTGCCATGAGTTGGGGGGGTCTGGGGAAACCACCCGACAGTCCGTGTGCAAGGACGAGGGCCCCAGGGCACAGCGAGCTGAAGGGGATGGTGGCCCCATAAGGACCTTCAGCCCTTCCTGGCCACTGTCTTGCCCTTGCCCTGCGCTCCTGGCGCTGCTCCTGGGAGAAACCCAAATCTCACCAGGACGTGGTGCAGGGCAGCCTGCTCGAGCTGAGCCTGCTTGGGCCCAGCTTGGAGCAGATGACCTCAACATGCTCCATCCAACCTCCACCTACCCTCTCGCCTGGCTCTGGTCTTCGGTTTCCAGGAATAAGCACCAGGAGGTTTTGGTGTCTTCATCCTTGAAGATCTTCAGAAGGTGTCTGGACATCATCTTGGGCAAGTGGATCTAGGTGGTCCTGCTTGAGTGAGGGGTTCAGACCGAATGATCTCACAGAATCATCTAGGTTGGAAAAGCCCACCCTTCAGAAGTCCAGGATGTCAGTTCTGCTGCCCCCTCTCCTGACCTCTCTAAGAATAGAGAACTCATGATTATTTCATGATCAACCCAGCAATGAAAGTGGGAAATCCCGACGACCTTCCTGTAGTAAACAGAGCACCCTGACTTGGCTCCTTGGAGGGCTGTCATGGGAGAAGGACTGATCCTTTGTCACCAGTGGGAAAACCCCAGAGATGACAGAACGTTTGAGGTTTTCAGGGACTTCTGGAGATAGTGACGTATAGTCAAGACAGGGTATAGTGTCTTTGCTTTACAATCAGGCAGGAGGCCAACAGGGCAGATGTTGTAGTGGGAGTCTGTTATAGACCACCCAACCAGGACAGAGAGGTGGATGAAATATTCTACAGATATTTAGGAGAAATCTCACGATCATTTGCCCTTGTTCTTGGGAGACTTTAACTTCCCAGACAGCTGCTGGAAATACAACACATCAGAGCAGGACCAGTCATGGAGATCCCTGAATGTGTGGGGGAAAACTTCCTGACACAGCTGGTGAGTGAACTGACCAGAAAAGGTGCCCTGCTGGATCTGCTCTTTGTGAACAGAGAAGGACTGATGGATGATGTGGCAGTTGGAGGCTGACTAGGGCACAGCCCAGAGATGGGCTGCCCAAGGCAGTGGTGGAGTCCCCATCCCTGGAGGTGTTTAAGAGTTAGGCTGACATAGCACTGAGGGATATGGTGTATTTGAGAACGGTCAGTGTTAGGTTAACGATTGGACTGGATAATCTTCAAGGTCTTTTCCAACCTTGATGATTCTGTAAACAGCAGCCCAAACTCCTCCAACCCCAAACCTCTGGGGGTTTTTGCTGTCTTCCAAACCTGCTTTGGGTGAATGTGGCCTCTTTGTTGAGCCCCTTGCCTTGCCTTGATCCTGTCAGGGAAAGAAAGCTGAAGACCCCAGGTATCCTGGATTTCAGTAGCAATTCATGAGCAAGGAAAGCACAGGTTTTTTACAGCCTAATGTGTGGAGGAACTGGTTTTGAGAAGCAGACCTCATGAGTCTGTGTTTTGTACCAGGAGGGACTGCTCTGTTATGAACTGAGTAAGAAAGTAAATGACTCAGAAAAGTGTAATTTAAAAGTCTATCTGTTAGAGCTACGCATATGAGGGAAGTGGTAGTGATGATCTTTAGTCCCCATAGACAGAAGTATTACTAGCCATTCACCAGACAGTTTTCCAGTTTATGAGGGAAACAGATCTTTTCCAGAGAGCAACAGAACAGGAGAACAGGAAAAGGTGCAGGTGCTACAAGGTACTGTGAGCCTGCAGCTTGTGCAGAGCCTGCAGACTGCCAAGCAGAGTGCAGACTGTCAGATCTCATGGGAAGAAGTGTCACGTCCTGCTCAGACAAGGGGGACGAGTGACTCAGATTCGCAAATCCCCAATTGGAGCGGACAACAAGTCTCCAAGTTCAAGCATTTATTAACTACCTACAATGTACTAATTGAACACATGATAATTGGCTAAGTACAGAGCAAGTTGTGGTGAGCAATACAATATGCCTTGCATTTCTTAATAGAAAAAGGAACAGAGGGAGATAGAGGGAATGGGGAAATACAGATCACCGGTCTGGGTTCCTGCCCTGATCCCGCCAGCGAGGGTTCCAGGAGGCAGCCGTCTCTTTTGCTGGCATTTGTCTTCTCTTCACTGCTTTCTCCAGACGGCTGGGGGGGCAGGGAGAGGGGCAGAGGGAGAGCGAGCCCTTTCTTCTCCCCTTTGATTTATACCCGCTTTCCTTGGGTCCGTCCCCTAGGTTGACCCACAGACCTACGTATCCCATGTACGGGGAGGGGTAAGGTGTTTCATGGGATGATGTAATTAGCATGATCATGACAGCCCTCATTAGCATATTGAGGGGTGTTAACTTTAATATGCATTTCATGGATAATGAAGCAAAGTTCATTCACCAGACACATGGCCCTTGAAATGTGCTCAGGTGCCTCAGAGCAGAGCCGTCCTGTCTCCACAGGGCTCTCTCCCCCAGCGACATCGGGCAGCGTTATCAGCTTCGGCCTCCACAGCATGCACCCTGTTACTCAGAGTTTTGTCTTGCGAGTGTTTGAGGCATTTCTTCAATCAGCCTCAACTTTTGCTTTCCCAGGTTGTTTGTCTTAGTTTCTCACAGGCCTGGTTTCTCGTCTCTCATAAGAAGCTACCCATAACCAGACAGAAATGAGCAGAACTTGGAAAAAGACAGAAAACCTCCAAGTTGTTTGAAATCTTGCTGGAAAGCAAGTACTTTCCTTACAAGGACACAGGGGGCAGAAGGGAAGTTATTTATAACTTCTTTTGATTTCTTTTCTCATTTATTCACTTCTAATTTTTTTATGCCATCCCTATAACAAAAGCTAATTAATTTAATTTATGATCTAATAAAAATTGTCTTTTACTTGCTTTGCCTTTTCCTTTTCTTTGAGGAGGTAATTAGAAGAACACAGAGGCAGATCCACCTCATAGCACTGTTGAATGTGGGAGATTGAACACAATGTACAAATCTATTTAGGCAAGATTTCTCAGATATTGCTATTTGAGCTCAAACACCTGGTAATTTGTAGATAAACTATTGAGTTTTTCCATAACTCCTAATCCAGTCACACTAGGATCTAAATTTGTTATGCTGAATTTTCTGAATTTCAGAAAGTTTAATTTTAAAAAGTGAAAGTTTCTTTTTTTATTTACCACAAAACTGAAGTGACTTTTTCATAACACTTAAAACTCCCTTAACTGTGGACATTACAGTCATTTCTCAGAGCTGTCAGAGAAAAGGAGATGACTAGGGCACTGGACTAAGATTCAGGAGATCTAGAATTGTCTACTGATTTTCAGAGAAATTTTGTGATACGGTCATGGGCAATTAGTTTACTTTACACTTTGGCTGTCCATCTATAAAATCGAAAAAAAAAAAATTATACTTCCCAATCATTCTGTCAGATTAGGAAGAAAAATCTATTAGCACTTGTAAGGTAATCATATAATACTCAAAGAATGCCTTAGAAAGCACTCAAAGAAAAGCAGTTTCTTCTAGAATCACAAATTTAGAATCCCACCTTTGAAAATCATGTTTATTTCAACTCTGTAGGTTTTTTTTTTGGTCAGAAGATAGGCTTGGGTGATTGCACTTACACAATATGAATTACACTTACACTCTGTGAATACACTCAGCTTTACACACAAATCCTCCTTTTAGTATTTCTACATTAATTAAATACATTCATATATGTTTCTGTCATAACTATAAGTTCTTTATATCTGGTTATGCCAAGCAAACTTCATTTTTACATACAATGCAGAAAGATAACTAAAACTGTTGGTTAACTTTGAGAGGCCAATGTCTGTGAGACAACAGTTTTGTTCAAATGGTATACTTTTTCTTGAATTCAAGAAAAAGGACCAGTATTAAAGTTTTAATATTTTGGACTCAAAGACTTCAGAATAGCTTTCCTTCCCTTCTCAGTAGAGAACAATCTTCCAATGATGAGTAGAATAGCTTTTATTTTGATATCTTTTTTAGATTATTAAATTTTTATAAACTAATAACCCCGAGAAGGTTTTGAGGGAGAAAGCATCTAAAAATCTTGCAATTTGATGCATAGCAACAGCATATACATCTACTCCATAGGTCCCTCATATTCCCAGAAAATCTGAATTCCTTCCTCAGTGCCTTCCTGGGTCATTTTCATTTGCAACCCACCAAAGGCTTCAAACTGACCTTATCACCATGTTTCTATAGAAGCCATTTTCTTTCTGCCGACCCAGTCCTTGATTTCTTGGTATTATCCTCCTATTGTCATCTAAGAACAGTGCAATTTCTGAAGGTTTTTTCTGTTGCCTCACTACCTGACAGCTGATCCATAATATGGCCTTTATGAACTGAAGACAAGAATCATCTCTGTTAGGGACAGCTGTATGCTTTCCTTTTTACTCTTTAATTGCATGTGTGTTGTTACTGTTGTAGTTTAGCTAACCTTCAGTTCAACTATATCCATATTAAAAAAATTACAGTTTAATTAATACTTATTATTCAACAAACACTATTTCTAATCTTGGTAACACTGCAGTCCAGAATCAGTCTCCTTCACTTCTCTAAATGATCACAGTAGGAGCAATTGCATATTTTCAAAAAAATGAATGTGAACCTTGGTTTATTGTTTCTTCTTCTGCCAGCTATAAAGCAAGTTTCAAGTGAACGCGCTAGGACCAAATTCTCAGTGTCTGTACTGTTGTGTTGAAATCTTGCCAAGTTTGAAGGAAAAAAAGTTGATTTGTATAAATGCAAAGCCACATCTCAGATCAGAAGCAGTTTATTATGAAA
The DNA here is from genome assembly GCF_003259725.1 of Athene cunicularia. NCBI lineage: Eukaryota > Metazoa > Chordata > Aves > Strigiformes > Strigidae > Athene > Athene cunicularia. Next base: position 19,553,501 of record NW_020799142.1, read on the forward strand.
AAGACAATACACTCTGTCTCAAGAAGTGGGATTAGAAAATCTTGACATGGTTCTTGTACTGTTTCTCATAGCAATAAAAAGGTTCAGAAATATCATGAAAGCAATAATAGAATTATTTTCTCCTGTTCTTCTCTCTCGGAGGGTCATTTATTGTTATCCACTTAATTTTCATAACATTAATTCGCATAATACTAAGGACAGAAGTCCAGGCTGGAGCTTTGAGGCAGACTTGCCTGCATCCTTTTTAAAGCCTACAAAGATTACCACGGACAGCTAAAACCTGAAATTGGCTCTTGGTTCAAGATGGGTGTTCTCTAGTCCTTTCCAAATTAATGTGAGCAGCTCAAAAGAACACTCCCCTGCCTTTTACACTCAAAAGGCAGAGTTTATCTGAGCAGATTTTACAAACAGGATGTTCCAAATGAAGTAAAAAACAAGAAATATTTTTCTCCCTTCTCAGACTTGTAGTGTGTGTGTTGTTTCCTTCAGCCTTTTTCTCACATAATTTTTTTGGGGGGAGGGGTGCTTCCTGACTCACAGACAACTTTACATTATCCCATATTTCCCTTGGACCTGAAGGTCTGTGTCTGCTTCTGGTACTCCCTAGCAGTCTCCCACTATTTACTGTACTACACTCTTCCTTCTTCCTACCATTTCCCCTTATGTCTGTCTTACACTGTCATCTGTAAAGCTTTTGAGATTGCTCTGACAGAAGGTGGAGTTTCCCATTTTTTTCCTACAGTTTCTACATCACTTTGACCAGATGAAGGTTCTGCATCCTTTACATATCTTTTCAGGATGTGGACAAGGATAAAAAACAGATTTGCCCATGACAACAGAGCCAGATTTTATTAGATCCAAAACTAGAATAATGAAGTTTTAAAACAATAATGAGACGGAACATAGAAGTTGACAATCACATTTTGTGTTTGTGTTGGTAAGCAGAACCCTTCTCCCATCCTGTTGCTAGTCTAGGAGCCATGTGGTAGAGTAGCAATAACTGCTGCTCCTGAGGTGCCCCCCTCCAATAGTTACATCACACAGTGGGCGGAGTCTGGTGACAAATGATCTTAACCTGCTTTACCTGGAGTAGTAATTTGGTAACTTGACACTGGTGTACTTAATCTTTACGTAGCACCACCGATTTTTTGGAATAGACTTGACACTTTTAACAGTTTGGAGATTTTTTGGTGGGGGTGGGTGGTTTTGATAAATTTCATGCCTTCTGAAGGGCATTTCACAAAACTTTTTTAACAAAGTATTTACTCATTCTTTATTCTACTATTATGTGCACTGATATAGGATAATCTGATCTTCTAACTCCATCAGTATGCAGAATCCCTCATCTTTCAGCTCCATGTTGTATTCAGGTAGCTCATACATACTGCTTAAAGCCCAAACATTTTTTTCCACAAAGTGTTTTTAATGCAACATATATATATGCAGAGTCAGACATTACCCTGACTGCTTGAAAGACTATTTTACCAGTCTATAAGTGTAATTTTACCCTGTCTCTCACAGCCTGTGCTTACTAACAAAGCATCTCTGGCAACTCCTGGAACAGTCTGGAGCAATGTTTACAGAGATAGTATCATGAAAATTGGATCTTGGTTGACAGGCTAACCAAATGTTATTGTCCCAGAACAGAAATAGTTATGAAATCAAAATTTTGAACTAAATATAAAAGAAGAATCACAGCTTTCATGACATGCACTATTAGAAGACAACAAATATTTCAGCTCCAGCACCAGCTTCAGGAGGGCTTTTGTCTCAATCAGACTCCTGGGAAATGTACCCTAGCACTCCAATGTGAATAACCCATTACCTTGGAATGAAGAACAGAAAGTTTACTATTTTATTCTAATTATCAGGCTATCTGTTCACATCATCACAGAGATAGAACCAGAGTACATGAATGATGTCCACTTTTGTTGATATTAATCCACAATGGTAAACAGACATTAACACCGTTGTTTTCAAAATGACAGACAATTGCTAGAACAAGATTCACATTCAGTGAAAAATGCTGATAATATATGAGGTGAAATAATTTTTAAAATTGTTGAACTTCCTAATATGATCATTTGTATTATCTGTTCACTGAAAGAAAAAAAAAAAAATCCTTCCATGTTTTATGCATTAAAAAAATGTCTCTGAAAAAATACAGGGCAGGTGTTATAAATTGAGTTCCTGAATTGATGTGAGTCAGAGCTTCCAATTTCTTTATTTAGCAAGCGGCAACAAGCAAAACAGCGCTGGGTGGTCAGGGAGTCTCCGCTACACCAACGGCTCGCACCTCTCAAGGCACTTTGTCTTAGTTTTATATTACAAAGCATTGCATATTCATGATACGCCTATATATATACATTACCTAAAACCTGCCTACTCCCGCTTTGTATGGTAATTAGCTTATCAGTTCTTTACGCTTGCGCAGATTCTGCTAAAATTGTGGGCAGGGGTCCTCAGATCATGGGCGGTGGTCTTCAGGAGGAAGGCCGTGGGTCCTCCTCACAGTGCACTTTTCATCCTTCACCTGGAATGTGATGATTCTACAAGCTTGCAGTGCTCTTATCAGTCCAGGCTCATTGCTGGCCTTGAGCAAAGAGATTTATGGACGTAAATATCCTCCTGTTTATTCAGCTAAGCGCCTGCGGTTAGCCCCGCACAATATACTCAGGGTCCAGTATTTACACGAAGTATTTACAAGGTCCTTGTTCATGCCACATAAAGTACTGACACTTCTTTTTACCCTTTTGTTGTTGCCCCCCCCCCTTTACACAACATCGTTTTATCATGTTAGTTCAGCTAAGTGCTTGCTGTTAATTCTATACAATGTGGCAATTTCCCTTTTTGTTGAATTTAATGAACAAACAATTTACTAACCATCACAATCCCCCCTTTTTCTTTTTATCATTTTTTCTGTCAAATCTTCTGAGTGCTTGTTGGCTTAAAATAAGAGTTTCTTTTAATTCGAATTTGCTATCTAATTGATTGTATTTGGCTCCAGTAAGCATTGGACGGGCGACAGACATCAGATATGTCAACCTCTTCATTATTTTCCAAGCTATAGCATATGATACTATTGATAAAGCTAAACCTATTAAAATCAATATCAGGAGAACCACAATTGGGTGACACAATTTATTCAAAATGCCTGTAGCAGTAGGTGACCACCCAAAAAGTGTGTCCCACCATCTATGCTCTGCATCTTTTTGTGCTCTTTCTAAAACTCGATGTATTTTTTCTACATTATGATGAACAGTTATTAATGTTTTCTGTCCGTTTTCCCTAATTTTCTCCAGAATCTCAACTAAATCCTTGTGTTGGAGTAACCGCTTTACCAAAGTGAGATACATTCCAATGGATGTAGGTAGTAAAGTATGTATCAGCCTATAATTGGATTGCAAAAGCTGATGAGACACGACCGGGGCCGAATAGGAAAAGTCACATCCGATAATCTTAGTGAAATTGCCAACACAGAGATTTGATAAATTTTAGTTTCTACAATGACTCTATCTATGGATAGGAATTCACAAACAGTCCTTAAACATGCACAGCCTTTGCCAATATATATAAGTACCGTTTCAGGGTTTTCACTGGGATGGATCTCAAAGTGAACAAATATTTTGTTCAGTATCTAGACAAACATCTTGTGTTTCAATTGTGTTGCCTTCACAAATAAACCCTTTTTGTTCTTGTACAATGCAGGGTTCCAAATTGACATTGCCATTTTTCATTTACCTTTCGAGCCCATGTTCGATACTCAGAAGGATAGAGTATGGTTCCATTGTGGTTCAACCCTAATGAAATGACAGGATAAATTTGGTATATGGTGACATTATATATATATATATATATTAAGCACAAAGGTCGTAGCTGTGTTTGTGATGGGGTCGTAGGTAAAGTTTACTAGGTTCCACCAGGATTGGAGTCTCTTCTCAAAATCTGTGGCACTGTCCCTTATTATTTTTCAAATTTCAGTATGGAGAGTGCCTTCTTCACCTTCTCTTATAATTGAGGCAGCTATCGACTACATCCATACCTGAGCTTGGATGCAGCTGAGAGCCAAAGAGAGGTTATTTTGGATCACGCCAAGTGTGTCTATAATCAATTCATGATCCTTTACATTTACCTTTTCTCCTTTTGGTAATATATTTGACAACACCCACTGGTTCGCCCCCAAGGCCAATAAAGAAGATTGTAAGGGTTTTTGTAAATTAGTCAAATCACTCATTGAATTTTGTTCGCTAATTTGTTCATTATTATCTCCGAATCAATGCTATTTAAAACTCCCAATCCTGTTCCCAAAACACCGGTTAGGTCTCTCTGTGTTCTTGTATGAGGAGCTCATTTTTGTAGTTAGGATGTCCATCCCTCGTAGGAGGTCTTTAGAAAAGGTGAGCAAGCTGGTTGAATATCTGAAACATTATTTTGCATCAGCAATTCAACTCATTTGAGACACCATGCCGGGTTAAACAGCAATTGTTGCTGTCCTGTATTCCTGACTACGTATGGTCCTATTGCAAAGATTCTTGGGCTAAACACGGCAGTCGGTTGGGTTGGAACAGCGTGAACAGGAGTAGTATGGACAGGGGTAGTATGACCAGGAGTAGTATGAGTTTCCTCCTGTGTTATATTTACTATAAATCTGAAAGTGACAATTGGATCTCGGTCCCTCAGTCCAGTACCTCCCAGACAAAGTATGGCTACTGTCTGGGTTGCAGTAAATGTATACCAACAAGCTTCAGCCACACAATTAGTTTGATCCACTCCAGGTCCTAGTTTTCCATTGGAAATTTCTTTGATATTAATTTGAGTTAGGATGGGCAGAGTTGCATTAAAGAGTCTACAACCGACTGTGTCACTTTCCTGCTTTTAACTGTCCAGGTCTGGGTTGGATTTATCTTTTTTCCTTTGTCTGGCTGAATTATAGTGTTGTCACTTATTAGAACAGTTGCCAACTCCATTCCCAAGACTCTACCCATACTGCCTGTATGTCCAAAATAAGCATCTGTCCAAGGCCACACTATTTGATTATTTCCTCTAGTAGCCCACACTGGCGATATATGCACCATGAACATGAATAACACACATAGCCAGACAGTCCAAGAAATCCAATAACAGGTTGGTGGGATTCTAAAAGCTTTTATAAGTTCTCTCTGGTTTTGGTTTTTGGTTTGTTTGGTTTTTGTTGGGTTTTTGGGTTTTGTTTGTTTGTTTGTTTGTTTGTTTTTGTATCAGGGAGTTTGGCACTCTTTCCTGGCCTTTCACTCTTCCCTTCAGAGTAGGGTAGAAAGTTTTTCCCCACTTCTGTACGTCTCTGCCTCCTCTGCCTACTCTGTTGCTTAGAGCAGCAGGGCGCTCCATCTTCTCAGAAGCAGTCGTATTCTTCAGGGGTATGTTTACCTCTACTCCGGGATACATAGGCCTCCCAATTCTTGGCTTTAATCTCAAGTCCTTGACAGGGGACCCAGGGGATCTGCTTTCTGCAGATCACCCTTAGAATCTGGGGGTGATATTTAGTAGGCCAATTAGGGTGAGTCCACTCCCTTTCAGGATTTATCCCCTTGGCAAATATTTCCCACCAAGTTTTAGAATCTTCAATTATTTTTCCTGTCTTTACTCCAGTTTTTAAAGCCTGGTTAGTTACTCTCCGTTCCTGTTGTTAACACTAGTTACAACTAGATCGGAGATTTATTCCATATGCATTATGAATCCACCAACCTTCTTTATATATGTTACACTTTATGCATATAAAGGGAAAACAGATACAAGTTTCCATTGGAAAAAATATTAGGGTCTTCTCATTCATTGAGTCTTTTACAAGCTCCTATTCACAATGTTCAAGGTGTCCTTTTAGGTTGTCCGAAGAGTGACTCGTAGATCCCCAGGAGAGCTGGTCACCTGCCAGGACGAATCTCGTATGGGTCTTGCATGCGTCCACCCCTTCTCAGCAGTTCGAATAGCAGTTTCTGAAGTGATAAGAACAACATAGGGTCCTTCCCAATGGGGGGTTAAAGAGGATTCCTTCCACGATTTAATCAATACTTTATCTCCTGGTTGAATTTGATGCATTGCTATATCTAAGGGAGGCCTTTGTACTACCATTCCCCGGGCTTGCAATTGTTTTCTCCTTGCCATTAGTTGTATTAGATAGGATTTTATTCTTGCATCTTCAAGTTGGGGGTGATCAGGGGGCATTTCCAAATCATAAGGCATCCCATGTAACATTTCAAAGGGAGAGATCTCTACATCTGTTCGGGACTGGGTTCTGATATTTAATAGGGCCAAGGGGAGACATTTTACCCATGACATTTTAGTTTCTAACATTAATTTGGTAAGCTTTTTTTTTATCTCCCCATTCATGCGTTCAACCTTTCCTGAGCTCTGAAGGTGACATGGAGTGTGGTATTGCCACTGTGTACCCAGGGCAGCCAAAGTCTCTTTGGCCACTCTAGATACAAAGTGTGGGCCCCTGTCTGAGTCTATTACTTCTATTGTTCTATATCGAGGTATAATTTCTTCAAGTAATATTCTAGTTACTGTGTGAGCTGTGGAAAAGGCTTCTACAGAATGGGTTAGGTGATCTATAATTACTAGTAAATACTTATATCTCCCTACCTTTGGTAATTCAGTAAAGTCTACTTGTATTTTCTCAAAGGGCCTATGAGCTAGATTTCTTCCCCCATGCACTTGTTTCCTTATCTGATGTTTATTTACTTTTTGGCAAAGGAGACATTCCCCTACCACCCGTTTGGCTATGTCATATATCCCAATACACATATATTTAGTTGCAAATTGATCTACTAATGCTTGAGTTCCCAAATGAGTCTTTTGGTGAAATTGTTGCATTATTTTGGTTGCTACAGGTTTTGAGAGAACTTCTTGGCCATCTGGGAGTTCCCACTTCCCCCTAGATTTTTGTTCAATTCCCATTTGATTCAATTTTACTTTTTCTTGTATAGTAAAGCTTAAGATCTCATGGGTTTTCCCATGAAAATAGCACCACTTAAAGCCTGGCCTTTCGCATACACACTCCATACCCTCTACCCCGAAGTTCTTCCAGCAAGCATAACAGGGGAAGTAATCACTTCCACAATTAATACACTGCTTTCTAGCTTCTATGGGGTCGTCTAAGTGTAATGTTAATAAAGCTTCTCTTTTTGCCTCTTGATCAGCCAGGTTATGCTCTCTTATTAGAGGGTTTAGCCCCCTCTGGTGTCCTTTTAGGTGTACTACCGCTATTTCGGCGGTCCCCCATACAGCTTGTAGAATTTGTAGTATTAATTCCTGATGTACCAGATCTTTCCCCTGAGAATTAATTAAACCTCTTTCCTCCCATATTTTCCCAAAAGTATGCACTACCCCAAGAGCATATCTAGAATCTGTATATATAGTTCCTATTTTTCCTTTCAGCATCTGTAAAGCCTTTAATACTGCATATAATTCACATGCCTGTGCTGACCAGCTGGGACTCAAGGGTGCTGATTCTATCACTTCAGAGGTTTTTCTGTCAATTATGGCATATCCTGATTTTCTTTTCCCTTCCACCACCTGAGAGGACCCATCTACAAATAATTTTTCTCCTTTTCCTTATTCCTCTTCCTCCAGATCTGGTCTTATTTTACTTTGTTCTTCTATGTTACGGAGGCAATCATGAAAAAGATTCTCACTAGGCTCTCCATACAAAAATTGGGCTGGATCTTGTAATGATGTGGTCTTAAGTGTTAGGTGGGGGATGAAATGAGGATCGCCTCATATTTGACTAGTCTTGCATCAGTTATCCATTTATCTGCTTTTTGTTGTAGCACACCCCTGATATTATGGGGTGATAGTACTTTCAATTCACTTCCAAAGGTTATTTTATGGGCTTCTTCAGTTAACAAAGCGGCTGCCACCACAACTTGTAGGCACGTAGGCCATCCCCGGCTTACAAGATCCAGCAATTTTGACATATATGCCATTGGTTACTTTTTCCCTGCCCATTCCTGAGCTAATACTCTAAATGCGGTTCCTTCCTCTATGTTAGTGAACAAGAATAATGGCCTTTTTAGGTCGGGCAAGCTCAGGACAGGAGTATTTACTAGGTCAGGTTTTAGTTCTTCTAACCACCTGTCATCCTCCTGGGTCCATTTTAGTAATCCATCCTTAGTTATCTTGTTGTATAGGAACTTCACCTCCCTACTGTACCCCTCGATCCACCGTCTACAATATCCGAATAATCCTAACAGCTGCTGGACTTACCTCTTGGGTTTTGGGCTTGGTAAGGAAAGTATTCCCTTAACTCTTTCTGGATCCAGCTTCTTAGCTCCTTGGCTTAATCAATGCCCTAAGTATTTAACTTATTTTTCAACAAATTGTAATTTGGATTTTGATACTTTTAGTCCCTTTAAACTCAAAAACTTTAACAGCCTGATGCCTTCTTCCCACACCATTTCCTCATCTTCCCCTGAGATTAAAAGATCATCTACATGCTGAACCAGGGTGAGAGTGTCTCCTACCTGGTAATCTTGTAAAATCTGTTCTAGAGCCTGCCAGAACAAGTTTGGGGATTTGGTGAACCCCTGGGGCAGGACTGTTCACCGGAGTTGGGTTTTTCTGTGGGTTTCTGGGTCCTCCCACTCAAAGGCAAAATAATTTCTACATTCCCTTTTAAGGCGGCACGCCCAGAAAGCGTCCTTCAAGTCTATTACACTGTATCACTGGTCATTCTGGCCTAATTGTCTTCAAAGTGTATGTGGATTGGCTACTACAGGGAATCTGGTTACAGTTCTTTTGTTAATTTCTCTTAGGTCGTGGACTAACCTATACCTTCCATCCGACTTTTTGACGGGTAAAATGGAGGTGTTAAAAGGAGACATGCAGGGCTCCAGTAATCCCTCCTTTATCAATCTCTGAATTTCTGTTTTCAATCCTTGCCTTCCCTCCTGAGATATAGGGTACTGTTTAATTCTCACCAGTATCTCAGGGTCCCGAATGGTCACCATAAAAGGCTCAATATTCAATTTCCCCACAGTGTCAGGGGTATACCATATTTTGGGATTTATTTTGGTCTCATCTTCAACCCATAAGGGACATAGTTTAATTTTGAGGTTATGTTCAGTTGCTTCTAAGCTAATTCCTAATTCTATCATTAAATCCCTTCCCAGCAAATTATACCCAGCTTCAGTTACAAGCAACAAGGATCCCATCCCCATTTTAGAATCTGTTTCGAGGAGTACATCTTTGATTACAGGTACTCCAAATGGTTCCCCTTTTGCTCCAACCACTTGTACTTTTTCCAATGAAATTTCACATCCCTGGGGCAATGACTGAACGGTAGATTTCTCTGCTCCTGAATCTACTAAAAAAATTATCTCTTGTTGCTGGGGTCCTACTTTTAACTTTATCAAGAGCTCAGTTCGTTCTTGAGCCCCTGACACCCCTAATCTTCCTTAAACATTCTCTCATCCATCATTCTCTTTCTGCAGTTCTTCTTCGTGTGGCCTTTCCCTCCACAATAAAAGCAAACAATAATCCCTTTTCCTCTTCCCCTCTCTGGTTCCTTTGATCCTGATCGTTGGCCTTCCTGTTTTCTCCCAGGACCATTCACTCTCTGTCCCTCTCTTATCGTGGCTTCCATCATTCTGCTATTGAGTCTCGTCTTCCCTTTGGACATAGACTTTCTGTGCCTCCCTAAGCATTTTGTCCAATCCTCGATCCTGCCAATCCTCCATTTTTTCTAACTTCCTTCTAATATCTGTCCATGCTTTTGCCACAAACTGTGTTTTCAACAATGCCTGCCCCTCTGGTGTATTTGGATCCAGTCCCGAGAAGAGCTGGAGGTTTTTCCTCAATCTCTCTAACCACTCGGTAGGGGTTTCATCCTTTTTCTGGTGTTCACTAAAGGCTTTGTTTATATTTTGTCCCCTAGGGACTGATTCTCTTATGCCTTTGACTAAAATTGTCCTCAAGTCTTGCATGTGGCCTCTATCAATTTCATTCTGATTATTCCAATTAGGTCTATTCAGAGGCCATTTTACATCTGCTGCTGGATCTTGCCAGTGCTGTTGGTCCCGAATCCTCATTCCTGCCCTTCTGATCATCTCTCTTTCCTCTACAGTGAATAATATAGCCGTTACAGCCTGCATCTCATCCCAAGTATAAGTATTTGGTCCCGAGAACTGATCCACCAGTTCTGCACACCCAAAGGGTCCTCCAACAGATTCTCCATCTCTTTCTTAAATTCTCTAACGTCCCCTGAGTTAAGGGGAACTGTCACATAACCCACACCTGGCTGGGGTCCACCCGTAGCCACCTCCCTTAAGGGGTACAAGTTGGTATCCCCTTGCCCTCCTCTAGTCTGACTCCAGATTATTCTTCTTTGCTCCTTTGGAGAATCTGATGGGGAATCTGAATCTCCTGAGTATTCTGGAGCGGTCAGGGGTGGAAGTATGTAAAAAGGGGGAGAGGTAGGAGTTTCATCCTCAGTATGTTTCTTCTTTTTCCTGACCTCTCCTCCACCCTCTTTCAGAAGGTATAAATTTACTTGGGTATCTGATGCTATCCATACATGTGCATACTCACTTTCCTCCTAACTAAAGGGTTCCTTTGAATTAACATAAATGTTTAAAACTTGGCAGACCCGCTCTTCGAAGGACCCAAAACCAGGCCAAAAGAGATGGTCACTCCTAATTTGTTTACCTCTCCAAACTTCCACACAATAATAAATCATTTTTACTTTGTCCTTACCCCTCCTAGAGCGGTAATCTTCCCAATGATTTAACATCAATCCTAAAGGGCTATCTGGTGGTATTTGAGGGTACCTCACCTGGGTTCCTGAACCACCCATAGGATCAGAAGGCTTGCTTTTCTTCTGTCCCACCTTCCGGAGCATCTCCACACACTCACACAATTTGCTCCCCCTTTTCGTGGCCCAGCCCCTCACGGGATATGGGAACCGCACTACCGAGGGGTACACACTTGCTTCGCCCTACTGGGCATCTCAAACATCACGCTCAACCCCAACCAAATGGGAAACCGGCCTATACTCACGCAAATCTGCATCTTCGTCCAGGACTTCGTGCACAAAGATTATGGGGTTACCAGTATTCTTTTTCTTGTTGCCGAATTTTAGGGTTTGTCGGTCAGGGCTCCAGAAGACTGATCCTCAGGTGCTGAAATTCAGCAGGGCGCCTCCCCCATATGGAACTCCTCCAGAAAAAACACGATCCGAGTCACGGCATCAATTTTGTTATAAATTTAGTTCCTGAATTGATGTGAGTCAGAGCTTGCAATTTCTTTATTTAGCAAGCGGCAACGAGCAAAACAGTGCTGAGTGGCCGGGGAGTCTCCGCTCCACCAACGGCTCACACCTCTCAAGGCACCTTGTCTTAGTTTTATATTACAAAGCATTGCATATTCATGATACGCCTATACATATACATTACCTAAAACCTGCCTACTCCCGCTTTGTATGGTAATTAGCTTATCAGTTCTTTACGCTTGCGCAGATTCTGCTAAAATTGTGGGCAGGGGTCCTCAGATCATGGGCGGTGGTCTTCAGGAGGAAGGCCGTGGGTCCTCCTCACAGTGCACTTTTCATCCTTCACCTGGAATGTGATGATTCTACAAGCTTGCAGTGCTCTTATCAGTCCAGGCTCATTGCTGGCCTTGAGCAAAGAGATTTATGGACGTAAATATCCTCCTGTTTATTCAGCTAAGCGCCTGCGGTTAGCCTCGCACAATATACTCACAGTCCAGTATTTACACGAAGTATTTACAAGGTCCTTGTTCATGCCACATAAAGTACTGACACTTCTTTTTACCCTTTTGTTGTTGCCCCCCCCCCCCCC
>NW_020799142.1:19565384-19569153 GCF_003259725.1 Athene cunicularia
AAAAAAAAAAAAAAAAAAAAAAAAAAAAAAAGGCGACGCTGAAGGCTGTTTTTAAGTGTATGTGCAAAAGGTTCAGTACTGTTGTTTGATTATCTGAACCATCAAAAGGCCACCAGCTGAAAACCACACAAATAGATTTTTGAGCAAAGAAAAACTTCTTTGGAAGGACAGGTAGTTTTCCCTCGTACCTAGGGACTTTACCACGGTGTGTACTAACTACTCTTAGCACTATGCGAAGACCTACATGACTGTGAAACCCAAATGCAGATGAATTGATTTAGATTTCTTTGCCTCAAATGAGAGTAATTACACAGAACTGATCATTTAAAAATAAACTTTTGATTTTTGGTACAATTAGGTACAATTAGCAGTAAAACAAAATTTAATTAAATATTTTTCCAAAGCAGCACAGAGTTTTTGCTAATTCTTTTCTTATCATTAGGGAAAAAAAAAAATAATATATGAGTCAGTGCTGCTGTAAAGAGTTATTTAAATCTCAAAACATTATTAAGAGCAGGTAAAAAGGGAAGAGACAAAACAAAGGAAAAGAATGAGATTATAGCTTTCTGGCTGAAATATTTCGTTTTGAAAACACATTACCATCTCCTTGAAAGCTTAAAAATGGTGAAGGAGGAAAAGATCACTTCAGTGAAGTTTGAATTTCCTGATATTTAAATTTCTGTCTCCACTTGAATTTCAGACATACTTTAAAAAAAAAAATCTTCCATATAATACCAAAAAGTAATAATGAAAACAAAGAAACTTATAACTTACTCTGGTGTTTTAACATGAAATTTTAAAAAATCCGTTTTATGATAAATTTTAAGAATTAGACAACAGATTTTCTATAAATTCAAAACCCCAATATAATGTCTTATTAACAAAGTATCCAGCATCTGAGTATTTAGTTGTTTCAGTTAGAGGTGGCCTTTTTTTCCACCTATTTCCTCATAAAAATGTTTGCTTTTCTTCGTCTTCAGACTTCCAGTGGGTGCTACCTCCTTCCAATGAATAAATTATCTTAATTTGCAACAGTTATTATTTCATTGCATAAGAAATCCTAGAAAAATGTTATAATAAAATTAGGTCAAACAAATTCAAAAATGTAATCTTTTTTTTTTTTAACATTGGGTCAGAGAATTGGTTCCATCAGCATTCGTACTGCCAAACTCAGAACAATACTTTCAATCACTTTTAAATGGTTGAGTCATTTCTCATATAATCAGAATAGATAAACTCATCAGACAGTAAGGAAAAATCACACAGTACTTACTACAGGGTCAGTGAGAGGGCTTAGTAATGTTCCAAGCACATATTATTTTACTATTAGTTGTTGCCTCAGTTTGTTTAAAATTGTCACAGACCCAGCTCCCAGAACACTATTTTTTCTACAGAAGTAATTCCAACGCTGGATGTAAAAATACACACACACACATATATTCAGAGATAAACTGAAAGAACCTGTTATAGAAAGGTTTCTGCAAAAATACTGCAGAGGTTCAGATACATGGCCTCCTAGAAATATTTATTAATTTTTTTGTGTGTCCTTGACATCTTGCAGGCTGGGAATGTAATAAAGAAGAGATGTTTCATCATTACTTTTAAGATTACTCTTCTAGTTACTCTTGGAAATTGGAAAATAAAAAAAGAAAACAGCAAAAAATCATTAAGAACACCAGTTATATGGAAATGTCCTGCTAATTACATCATGTCAACAGCACATACGTTTCCAGTTTGGGGTTATTGCCAGCAGCAGTTTCTAGTGGGCTGAAAAGAATGTCTTGTTGAATCATGTTTGTTTGGGTTTTTAAAAATGCATCTGACTTTTATCCTTACAGAACTTTAATGGCATGTTTCAAGATGTCAGAAAAATCTGACATAGATCAGCAACAAAATTATTCCGTGAAGCAGATCAAGACCAGGCTTTGATGTAGTGATCGAAGAAGCCTGCTGAGGAGAGCAAGATGACCAGCAAGATGACCAGGATGCTCCAACATCCTGATTGCTCTAAATGTCATTGTACCTCTACCAGCTCCTATAAAACTGACAGGCATCAAAATTGATTACAATAAATAGGTAGGATTCAGTCCTCCAAAACTTTATTATCCCCATATACTAGTTTATATAACCAGTAAGCCATTTAAGGAAGAATAGCTATAAATATGCTCTTTGACTAGAGGCAGTTTCCCTTCCCTTGCTCCACTGCCTTTTAGAGAAATAATAAAGTAGGTAGGAATGATGGTATATCAACAAGGTATAGAGATGACCCAAACGCAAACAAAACTGAGGTAAGAAGTCAGTTCTTAACTGTAAGTCGAGAGCTGTAGAAAGAAAAAGAGGCTGTTTTCTAGCTACCATTAGAGAGGGAATTGTAGCAAGTTATGTCCATTGAATCAGTTCCAGATTTACCCCTTTGCAGCATGTAACTCTTGTTGAAAGAGGACACTGAAAAAAACTGCTACACACACTACTCTGCCACAGTTAGGCGGGTGATGAACTTGGCCCGTTCTCTCATTCCAAAACCTGCAGGTTCAGAGATGTCCTAGTTCAGTTAGGATAGGGTTAAGTTTCCCAAGCAGGGGGAAGGGATCTCCAGCCGGGTTATTCAATACCATGCTGATGTCAGGTCCGGCACTGAAGGGTGGAAAGAGTTTCCTTTCGGCTTTTGTCAAGGAAAGCACGTGCGGTGGGCTGACTGTGTTCACTCTGGTATTTCTCTGTGTATCTATTGTCTTGTTTACTGTCATTACTGTTTATTGTTGTTATTATTGCTATTGTTGTTGTTCAGATTGTTATTTATTACACTGTTGTATTAAATCTTTCCTTATTTCAACCCTGGGGTTTGTGTCCTACTCGGTCTGAGGGTGGAGGAGAGACAAAGGCAACGTGGTCTCTGGTCCTGGCTGGGCCTAAACCACCACAGCCTTCTTGGCACCCAATGTGGGGCACGAATTGGATTGAAATAAGAATCAAAAAGGGACAGACCCTGACCAGAGTGTGTTGGAGCAATCTGTTGGGTGCATTTTTTTTTCTGTTTGTATTTGTACTGTTTGATAAGAAAATGTTTGCAATGCTGGCCCACTTGCTTGAGTGGTGGGGCTGGATTAATCCTTATATCCAGTGTATGATCCCAGTGCTGATGTTTGTTGTGGGTGGAAAATGTGCAAAGGGTCTCTTTTTGCTATATTGGTTACTGACTGCTTATAATGTGTTTGTATTGCTGTGTGGGGGGGTGGGCCGGTACCTTTTTGCTGCCTGGGCTGTTGTTAGGGGTCTCACCCCCTCTATGGGTGAGCCAGGGGAAGAGATCCTCTCGGTTTTCAGGAGTTTCAATTATCCTTGGAGCTTTCAGGCCAGTGTGTTTGTGGCACAGTGCTTTCTGGGTGTCTGCCAGATCTTGTTTTGGGCCATGCGGCACTTCTCTAACAATAGCAGTGCCCGGAAACCTGCCCCGAGGTCAGATAATGGTGAGTGGCAAGGGGTGTGGGAAAAGATGGGCAAAGGCCTGGGTCAGTGGTCACCTCCAATGCTTTGGAACTTCACTCTCAAACAAATGCAGAGCCCTGATAAACTGATGGAGTTCTTAGAAAGAGTGTGTTACCAAGCTGCTAAAACCCACGTGACACAACTCTCTGCAATGTGTTGGGGACTTGCCCATGCGTACCGTGTCCTCTTTAATACCACCCGCTGCCCTCAAGGGGGAGAAAGGGCTGCAGGATCTGAGAGAGAACTTACTGGTACAGCAGCTGGGCCGGGGGAACAGGCAGAG
>NW_020799142.1:19569203-19624713 GCF_003259725.1 Athene cunicularia
AGGCATCCAGAACCTCAGGGAACTGGCTGTGTTTGAGATGATCTATGGTGATCTGAATAATGAGCAGTCACCCATGGACCCAGATCAGGCCCCTTGCACACACCTGATGTGGCAAAAGTTCCTGAAGAGCACACCAGAAGCACACTCGAAAGCATTGGCAATAGTGTCCTGGTGGACAGACACCCACACTCGAACAGTGGATGGAGTGGTTGGCAAGCTCTGGCAATATGAGGGAAATCTCCCTTCATCTCAGCATTCATGGGTCTCAGCTGTGGAGGAACTGTCTCAGAGGGTCCAGAAAATGGAAGAGGACATGTCCTATGTTCCACCTGCACAGGCTGATGTCTCAGCCATTAGAAGTAAACGTTTCCCCACCCAAGAGAAGGGCAGCAGAAGGCACACACCACGAGGCACCCTGTGGTTTTTCCTCTGCGACCATGGAGAAAACATGAGGAGGTGGGATGGACAGCCCACTGCTGCCCTAGCTGCAAGTAGAGCAGTTGAAAGGAGAGACCATCACAAAAGGGGAGTCCTCCAAGAAGAGCGCAGCTCCAGTGTTTAGTTGGAAATTCCACAGACAGAATAGAATGGTGAACATTATGTCTGACCCTCTTGAGGAGACCAGTGAAATATTCTTACAGAAAGTGAGTGATGATGAGCAGGATTAGAGGGGCCCTGCCTCCAGCCAGGTGGAGGAAAGGGATAATTGGATTTACTGGACAGTGTGGATCAGATGGCCTGGCACGTCAGACCCACAAGAGTATAAGGCTTTGGTGGACACTGGCGCACAGTGCACCCTGATGCCATCGAGCTACAGTGGGGTTGAATCCATCTGCATCTCCGGAGTGACAGGGGGATCCCAACAGCTGACCCTACTGGAAGCTGAAGTG
The DNA here is from genome assembly GCF_003259725.1 of Athene cunicularia. Classification (NCBI taxonomy): domain Eukaryota; kingdom Metazoa; phylum Chordata; class Aves; order Strigiformes; family Strigidae; genus Athene; species Athene cunicularia. Next base: position 19,570,094 of record NW_020799142.1, read on the forward strand.
AGCCTGACTGGGAAGGACTGGCATAAGCACCCCATTGTGACTGGCCCAGATGCCCCGTGCATCCTGGGCATAGACTATCTCAGGAGAGGGTACTTCAGAGACCCAAAAGTGTACCGCTGGGCTTTTGGTGCAGCTGCCCTGGAGGAGGTTGAACTGTTGTCCACCTTTATTGGATGTGGGAGGAAACACAGTGGGAGGAAACACAGTGACAAAGAATGAGGAGAAGGCTGAGGTACTTAATGCCTTCTTTGCCTCAGTCTTTGCTGACCACTTGTTCTCAGGGTACACTGTGCCCTAAGCTGGAAGAGAGGGACAGGGAGCAGAATGAAGCCTTCATAACCAAAGGGGAAATGGTCAGCAATGTGCTACACCACTGAGACACACAGGCCTATGGGCCTGGATGGGATCTACCCAAGCGGTTGGAGGTGCTCACCAAAGCATTTCCATTTATCAGCAGTCCTGGCTAAGAGAGGAGGTCCCAGCTGACTGGAAGCTAGGAAATGTGACACCCATCTAAAAGAAGGACTGGAAGGATCTGATGTCTGGGAACATTATAGAGTAGATCATCTTGAGTGCCACATGATCACGCCCAGTCAGCATTGGTTTATGAAAGACAGATCCTGCTTGACCAAACTCATTTCTTTTTATTACAAGGTGACTCACTTAGTGAATAAAGGAAAGGCTGTAGATGTGTCATTTGCTTTACTAAACTGTTTCCCACAACATTCTCCTGGAGAAACTGGCTGCTCATGGCTTGGATGCGTGTAAAATACTGTTCACCTTTTAAGAACAACAAAATCTTCAAGCCTCAACTATCTGAAGATTTCTATTGTGCATCATCTAAGTTTAAAATTCAGACTTTAACATAGGAAAATAGTAAAAATAATCTCTCAGATATATCAAAAGTGTTATGGCAAATCCAAAGACCTGGATGACTAAACTGTATTTTTTTCTTACTGCTAGGATATAGTAAGGCAGCTATAAATATAGCTATTGCTTTTTCATATTGGAGACTGATGTTTTTTCCCCCAGTAATACCATTGACAAGTAAAGACAACCTGTATAATCATCAAGAAGAGAGGAAATTGATCCATAAGATCTCTTCATATTTAAGATGGGAGTAGCACAACAAAAGGCATTTAAAATCCCCATCCTACCAATACTTCATCATATTGTTATAGACAGCAATATCAGTGACATGAGAAGCCTCAGGAAAAGAGATCAGAAAGGGTATTGTGGCTAAGTGCCCTTGTTTATGCCAGGAGATACTAGGAAAATGACAGGTAATATCAGATGGCCAGGATCACTTTTATTTACTTTACATATGAGTCCTAACAACCTCAGATTGGGTTCAAGTTAACCTCAAATAAGCACTTGAACTGCTGGGCTGTATATTCAGCAATTCCAAAGCAGAAGATATGAAATAAAACTATTTACCAAAGTAATCATTAATACTGTTATTCACGACAATAGTACAGAATTCACACTATTCATTACATGACTCCAAAATAAAGTTAACTAAAGCCATCTAGTGAACATTGGCAAGTATAATGAACTGCAAGTGATACAGAGTTTATTAATAAGGGGCTCATTCACCTCTCATTCATATAACCTTTTTACAAGGCTCTGGTTTCATTGAAAGTGCCACTTTTTTCTTAAAAAAAAAAAAAACAACAAAACAAAACAAAAAAAACCCCACAACAAAAATTTTCTAAAAAAAAAAAACAAAAAACAAAAAAACAAACCAAAAAACCCAAACAAACAAAACCCAACAAAACAACCCACACCACAGCAGAATGAACAAAACAAATGGAGGTGCAACCTGAGTGACCTGCTCTAGCTGACCCTGCTCTGAGCAGGGCAATTGGACTTGATGGTTTTCAGAGGTCCCTTACAGCCTCATCTATCCTGTGAATCTATAGCACCATTGCAAATATATTTGCTCACATACAACTGTTCACTGTTAAACAAACCAAAGCTTCTTTATTTTAAGTATATCCATCAAATAATAAACATTTAGAAGACAATTTCAACTCTTTTGAACTGTTGAGTTTCCAGTGTTGTCAGGCAACATAGTCACTCAACGTAGAACAGCTTAAAAGTTTCAAACCCCTTTTCCATCGGTACTCTCAGAATTTCAGTATTAATCAGGAATACATCATAATTCCTAAAGGAAACTGCACTTCAACCTGTGTATAAAATTATTTACCTATTATCTGATGAGATACTGATTAAATAAAATTGTTCTGAAGTTCTCCATGTATGCACTGCAGAGTATTTCTAGGTTCTTGAAAAGACAATGCTTTTTTAGGGATATAAAGACTCATCATCACTCAGGAGTCTGCAATTTTTATAGTCAGTCTACCCATACTCAGATATTTCTTGAATCAATATTTTCAGAAGTTTTTACAGAATATAACAGTAATATATTTTTAATACTTGTTTGTACCTGTTTGCATTTTTTATGTGAAAGAGCTTAAGCCTTCATAATCATGCTACTGTAGCACATTCTAAGCCTTGTAAATTAGCCAGTTGAGCTCAAGTAAATCACAGCATCAAGTCAGTTAATATATTAACCCAGTCCAGAACTGACACAACTGGAAGCTCTAGGCAAGCTTGGTAGGGTCCCAGTCCTAGAAAGAATGAGTCTTCGCATGAATGAGTCTTTACATTTTGATGTTATATGAACACTGCTTGGGAGGTGAGAATGGCAAACATCCTGCAGATCTTGCCAGTACCTTTCAAGGTAACATCCTAGGTAATCTACTGGATCTCTAACTTGTGAAGTCATTGTGTACTGGTTACTCTTTGCTGGTTTTCAGCAATCTAGAGAGCTCTGGGGACAGTGCTAAATAAAAAGAAAAATGAGAAAGAACCGTACTTGCCACAGTACTGGCACAAAAAAGATCCTAACCAGACAGGAGTTCTGAGTCTGTCAGCTACTGTTTTAGTGAAACAAACAGAAGACAGATCCTCTGTTCTTTTTTTTTTCTTTCTTCTGACAGCAGAGAAAGATCATTGTAATAATTACTGCTCTAAGATCTAGGTGGTGAGACTCAATATTTGAAGTCATCTCTGCTTTAGTTCAAATATTTTAAGGCTGCCACAATAATTATTATATAACTCCCAGGAATTTTACTGTAAGATTTTATTATATTTTTATATAGCAATCTATAATTAATTCACATATAAACAAACACAATTTCAAGATACCTATCACAACTTTCAGGTATTAAAAATGGAGTGGGTTGTTTGATTTAGGAACACTCACAACTGGAATGCACTGTTTGATTTTAGACAACATAACAGGAGAATTTAGCCACACATGTAAGTCCCAGTAAAATTAAAATTAGAATTACTGTTAAGCTTAACATTCAAAGAACTGTATGTGCAAAGACTGAGGAAAATATTTAACATGGTATAAAAATACTGAGGTATCTGCCAAATTAATACATTCCTTCTACATGGTACCTTACGCAGCCTTTGGACATTAAAACATTGGTCATATTTGCAGTGATAATTCCCATTTGGATGGAAATGACAGTGTCACACACGATGTGCTATGGCTTCCTTTCTGAAGAATGTGTAACTCCCAGCATGATGCATAGAAAGATCATACTGCTGGGGATATGACAGTGAAAAGTAAATTCTGTCATAAACACACTGACTGCATTCTTTGTGATGTTGTCAGAAAAAGGACACAAGTCCATCTGTCCAAGATGACTCTATCTTCCATATACAAATAACACAACTGCCAAAGGATAAGATATGATGGGTTCAACAGTATTTGAATAAGATAAAGATGTAAGGGACATGCATCCAGGTTCAAATATGGAATGTGTTATTCCATCTCTACTGTAGGCAAGCATCAAGAGAATAGAAAACAAGATTCATGAAGCCTGTTTTACAGCATTCAGAACTAATAATGAAACTCAAAATGAACAGGAATAATTTTTTTTTTCCCTATGAATGACAATGATTATATAAAAATAATGTCCTGACTTAGCATCCATAGAGAGACATATGCAATTAAAGCAGACAAAAAAAAAAAAAAAAAAAAAAAAAAAAAAAATCCCCAACAATAAAAGCATACAGTACTAAACCCCAAGAAAAATAAAGACATTATATCTTCTTAATAATTTCCCTTGAAGTGAATGACAGGTTCTTTCAGATCCTTCCAGCCTCTCCAGTAGCTGCCAATGTATGAATTGTGTGGAGAGGCAAGACAAAAGGCACTACTTTCATGACAACTCTATAGATGCCTGCTTTATTTATTGGGATGAATTACAGAACAAATATGCTCAAAAATATCTGAAAGGTAGATGAATATATCAGATAGCTAATGACAGTTTACAAAGATAGTGAATTTCTTGGGTTGTCTTCTCAAATTTGTCCGCGATCCCCTTAAGAGTAAGAAAATTATTCCTACATCTAAAAACTGGGTAGTGATTACAATTTTTTTCTGAGCTTGTGTCTTAGAGTTTAAAAAAGATTTTTTTTTTTGCATTGGTTTTAATATGAAAAAGTCTTATTGTACTTTCAAATGTTATCTGGAAATTACAATTAATCTAAAGTAAAAGCCTGAAGCAGAGAAAAGCAGAGGTAGGGGAAAAGAGTAAAGGACAAATTTAGTCTTTTTTTTTTTTTTTTTTCCTTCACACTACCCATAAGATCTTGATTAATACATCTGTTCTTCAATTGCCATAATTATGAGATTTCTATGCCCTTGACTGAAAAGTATCAAACTAACAAAAGAGGAGAGTGCAAAATATTTTCATTTTTTGCATGAAATCTTAATTTAGATTTTCATCTGTATTCATGAAATCTTAAGAATTAGACATGGAAGAAGCCAATTAAATCATCCAGTCATTCCCCCTACTGACAGCTCTGAATAAATCCAGATATTTTCAGGTCCTGAAAACACAACATTTACATACAGATGAGAAAATACATTTTAATGAGCCAGATTCGTTCTCCTGTGCAATCTGAGCAGAACTGCTCAGGCGAAGGCAGCTCTTTGTCACAACACAAGACTTCTAAGGGAATATACGCTTCAGCTAAGTGCATGTTACCAGATCAAGTAGTATCCTTAAACAGTTTATTATTATGCATTTCAGCATATCATAAAAAAATGACACATGGTAATTAAGATCAGTCAGCACACCTTCTGAAGTCTAGTGTAGCAATTGAGAGGTTAAATATTAATTTAAGCATGAGACAAGATGTCCCACTGCATAGGGTAAGGTAACCTTAAGTAAACTCTCTTCCTTTTCATTTACTTAAAGAACTGAGACAATGCATCATTAGTTCAGTACAAAGCCACTCTGTTATTAGTGACCAACTTAACCTACCATTTGGTTGTAACTGTAACATAAAAATTTTTAGTTATTAATGAGTAATAAGATTAAGAGCTTGTCATTCAGAAGATGGCCCACAGGCTGGCCTTTTGTCATAATGGGACTCAGTGTGGAGTTATGATCTGTGTCTTGAGCTGCAGTACAAGCTCCAGTTAAACGTCATCCTCAAAAAAAAAAAAAAAAATTGCTGCCCAAAAGTAAGACTACATGAGATAAGACAGAATTTAAAGACTCACTGCACTCCTACTGGTATTAAAAATGGAATCACATTATTTTAAATGAGATTTTATTTTGAGATATGGCTCTGTATGACAATTCAAATGAGATCCCCAGACTCTAGCTTTACTTCTCTGTTCTCTCTAGTGGTTCTCATATGGTGACATTCTGATGATAAACAATAGGGAAACCACCTTAAACCTATATGTGACATATCTGAGGAACAAGTTCAGCAAAACTCATACAGATCAGACACTGTGTGGTGCAGGATACATTCTAGGTTGTTCAGGATCACTAATCAGATGAAGGGCTTGACAACAGGGAGGTTGCAGTAACAGGTGTGTGAATATTCTGACAGTATTGAAGAGAACTGTAGATTTGACATCAACTTCATTATGAGAAAAATACTGATAAAAGTATGATAAAAAATACTCACGGCATTTATCTATCGGAACATCCTTTTTTTTTTTTTTTTTTTTTAATTTTGACACATTTGAGCAACAGTGACATAATGCTTATTATCACATTGCTGGTAATAATATTCACGCAATCTCTGCATCTATTTTTCTTCTCCTCCAGAGCTGTAACTGTCTGATGGTTCAGTTCTTCACCCTCACTCCTGGGCCACTGGCTGAAAACCCCTGTTTAACGACCATGGAGGTGTTTAAGAGTACGGTCATAGTGCTGAGGGATATGGTGTAGTTGGGAACTGTTAATGTTGGGTTGATGGTTGGACTGGATGATCTTCAAGGTCTTTTCCAACCTAGATAGTTCTGTGATTCTGTGACTAGTGTGATTCCTCCCCACATACCAACCTGGGGAGGTAAGGACTGCTAATGGCTGTAAACAGGGTGTTAAGGTGCCCCTTTGGTACCCTGGATCTGCACTCCCTATCTCTGGCGAATAGCTATAACAGCTCATCACCCCCTGACAGCCTGGTAGGCCTGTACCTGGGATGTAGCTGGGGAGAACAATGAGAGAATTGCACAGCCATCAAGCTCTTGTGCAACTGTCAGAAGACACCAGAATAATTAATTGCTTGAGCTGGGCTGTAGTGAAATGTACCTGACAAAAGTCACTTATCTTGTAAATAGTGACCCCTTTGAGCTCTCCTGGACTGCAGCGGGCCTGTAACCAGCATCTCCCTTGAGCTAAGATGCCTCTCAGGTACCAAAAACTTTAAGGCACCGTCCATAGAGCTGATGAGAGGCCAGGACAAAATCGACCCTCTCAAGTCTCAATTATCAGCTGTTGAGGAAAGCTGATGCATTGTGATTATTTAAACTCAAGAAGAGAGAAATTTTAACTTTGAGCTAGCTTCTCTTTCACTGATTCTCTGCTTACCAATGTGTTTGGGTATACGCAGTTATTTTCATGTGAGTGGGTACATACATATTTCACTCAATCCAAATGCTTTTTGTCTGTCTGTGTGTTTGTACGTCTTGTGTTTGTGAATGTGCACGTATATATGTATTGATCTAAGGTACCATATAGTAAGTTAGTATGAATCTTATCATCTTCGTATCTGTAGTTAAGTCGTTATTTTAATTATATTTTGCCAAATTATTTTGTAAATCTTTAAACTGGTTAATGATTAAGTGCTGCTAGTCATTAATAAATCTTGATTTGCTGCTAAATTGTTAATATTTCTATCCACAACAAACTGTAAGCTTACTATGATTTTACTATGTTTTGATGAGCTAGAGATTTTTCATAAAAGTAGAATGTATTTACAAAAAATGGCTTGGCCTCTGAGTCAGCCTAACACATAAGTATAATATATTAGAAATAAAGATATGAAGTGTTACGATCTATTAACAATTTTCCACAAGCAATTACTAACAAAACTCCCCAGTAGTTCTGACAAGTGTGTACTGTTAAAAGTCACAGACTAGGAAGTAAGCCCTTAAGTATACCAAGTGTGTAGTTGACCTATTAGCAAGCACCTTTATTTCCAGATACATATAACTATTGTTGAAAATTTAAAATATTGTCTTCATAAAACACGTTTTTGCAAACTGTGATTTAGTTAAGGCATTCTAAATTTATTAGACCATTTTCTAAACCCATGAAGTTTTATCCTGCTATTCATTTATATGGAAGGGAAGCAAGGACCTCATGGAAATTATGAAGCAATGTTGTAGCATGAATGGGAGATAGATTGATAAAGTTTAATTTCAGAAAATTAATGTACACATGCCCCTTAAAAACTCACCTTCATTTGTTGTTTCATACTGAACTACATATTCCACAATTCTGTAGGGAAGTGGTTGAGTTACCATCCCTGGAGGTATTTAAAAGACATGTAAATGTGGCACTTAAGGACATGGTTTAGTGTGGACTTGGCAGTGTTAGATTAACATTTGAACTCGATGGTCTTAAAGGTCTTTTCCAACCTAAATGATTTTATGATTCTATGACAATTTACCTCAAGCAACAGCTGACTATTTTAATGCATTACAGAAAGTCACAAGACTTTGCAGGATCAAAGCTTCCTCTCCAGTGCAATTTGCTCCCCGCTGTGTGCATAAAGAGGCATCAAGAAGTTAAAGGTGGCTTTATACTGTACATGTTTGTCCCAGAAATCTGATGTATCATGCAACATGCAAGAGCACAGAAAGGCAAATAACAGCAGACCAAAAATCAGACAAAATAAATGCTGATCTGGACAATCCCACTGGTTGTCACCTGTGCACATCCCACAGGATCGGCATGGATATCCCATGGATCCCCATGGTTAGCACCATCACTGTGCTTTGTGTACCAAACTGTCCTGGTTCAGCTAGGATAGGGTTAAGTTTCCCCAGCAGAGAGGGGGAAGGGATCTCCAGGCGGGTTATTCATACCATGCTGACATCAGGTCCGGGCATGGGAGCGGGGGAGCTTTTTCCTGTGTGGCTTTGGTGGCAGGGAGCATCGCGAGCAAGCTGTCTGTAACCACTGTGGTATTTCTCTGTATATCTTTTGTCTTGTTCACTGTTATTGCTGTTTATTGTTGTTATCATTGCTACTGTTGTTGTTCAGATTGCTTATTACACTGTTGTATTAAATTTCTTCTTATTTTAACCCGGGGTTTGTGCCTCACTGCCAGCCTGACTGGCTGAGGGTGGGGCAGGGACAACGGCAACGTGGTCTCCAGTCCTGGCAGGGCTTAAAACCAACACACAAACATATACTACAAAACAGGTAAGATAAACTCTCATCATTTATATAGCACTTCAGTGACCCACAACTCTGGTTCTTCATATAATACGATATAAAAAGTTCCTTAGAAGTACCTTCAAATTTTCAAGGTTCTTCATGGAGATGGTCCATAGCCAAAGCGAATTGCCACAATGATGACATCCATTACCATAATGATTTTCTCCAGAAATTTCTCAGCCTAAAGGACTGTTTGTGAGAGCAAGAGACACTTTATGCCAAAAAAACCCAAATCAAAGCATTGTAACATATAATTGGAAAAATTGAAAAAAAAACACCCTAATCTTACAGCCTATTCGCAAAATTAAGATCCTTGTTCCGACTTTGTTATTTTACAATAGTAGAAAACAGAACAGATGGAAAAAATGAGGTAAAGAAAGAAGGAAGAGGAAGGAAGTGAAAATGACAGTCCTCAAAATCTTTTGATTGAGTTGAAATAGGGAGGGAAAACCTGGGTATTTGTAGCATTTAGCTGTAGGTAGAGGAATTACCACCCTGACATTACATTTTTCTATCTGCTTACCAATTTGCTAGTTTTAGGGTTGCTCAGTTATGACATGGGCTGTTATTCAAGTCAAAACTGAGCTGGAAGGATTCACGTGGCTCTATGCCAACCTATCTGTAGCAGACAGGGGAATCAGCTGTTTTTAGCAACCATATAGTATTGCTTTTTAGTTTTCTTTTTTTTAAAGTTACAAAGCAGTTATACAGAGTGCATCTTTTATTCATGATACGCCAAAGATGTGAATAAAGCTTAACTTCATTCCTTCAGAGGTTGAAATACTCACTGTGCAAAATGGCTGTATGACACTCCTGAATTTTGACTGTGAAGTAACTTGTCTCCTGGGGATTTCATTAACGTCATCAATCATGATGAATGTTTCTCGTCTTTCTTTTGATACAAAAAATTAATTCAGTATGTGTACACTGTGGAGAAATAGAAGGTAAGCATTTCCATAATTCATCTAAAGATGCCTGTCACGTAAGCTTGAATGTAGTTTTCTAGTGTATTTCATTTCTAAGAGGGACTCAGGACAATTTAGTGAAGAGTATTCAAATGTAAAACTGGATTCCCAAAGGATACGCTTGAGTCAAAAATAATTTTATCTATCCAAACTGTAAGTAATGAACAAATGATTCCATGAAACACATTCCATATTTCCATTCACCACCATCTGTTATTGGCAAGATATTTTGTTCCCAACTACAAAGACTGAGCAAGAGCATAAGCACCAAATTAAGGGAGAAAAGTGAATGTTGTAAATGCTGTAAGGAAGAAGTATGGCTGCTTTTCACAGAAACGTGTATTTGCACTTCAATGGCTAGCAGAATTTAACATTTACCAGAAATGGGGGAATGGGACATTGATATCCAAAAAAATGTCCAAGACAAGCAAAGTTGCTTTGGTTTTGGCATGAAATTCCCTTTCATTGCAGGGAGTAGCACTCTGAGCTACATGACCAAGTCTTTTCCACGTGTTTTTAAGACCATCCATACCTTCTTTGGGGGATCCTTTCATTTCATTTCATTTCATTTCATTTCATTTCATTTCATTTCATTTCATTTCATTTCATTTCATGCAGTAAAAATCAAATGGGAACTATATTCAACAACAACAAGTGGTGTTGCTGATAGATAGCATCCTTCCCTCAAAGGTATTCTCAGCAAGTTAAAATGAGACTGTACTCCTACATATAATTCCATTTGGACACATGTATAAAAAAGGTCTTGACTAGAATATGGCAACAGACAGCAGGATGCTTCCTTGTGAATTTAGGAAGAGGGTTGGGGTTTTGTCAGTTTCATACAATTTCAAATCCTTCTTTCCATAAAGATATTAAAACTATAATAGTTAAGCAGAAGTGTGGAAAAAACTTCAAAAGGCAGACTCATAGACTTGCTAAACTACATGGAAGGAGAGAAAAAAAGATGTGATTCACAGCCCTGTGTTCAAAAACCTTTATTCTATTGTGCAGGCAGTAGCTGTGGTTGCTTTAATATTAGTAGCTACAAAAATGCTTTACAAACATTATTTACTAAAGCAAGTACTAATACTTTCCACCTACACAAGAAAACTACATAGTCAAATTCCACCCACTTGGTGAGCTGGTAGGAAGCACTGTGACCTCCACCTATTAATTTTATATATTTTGTAACATAGGAATGAGAGTCCTTCCATGCATCCTGCTGTCATGGTGGTGTAAGAAATCAGACAAGCCCAGACTATGGTATTTCACAGTATAATTCAGGATTTTTTTTAGACTTTGACATTTCTGTCATTTAATTTGAGACACCAAATAAATATCAAAAAAGTGATATTATTTGAAACAAGCCACTTCCTGTGGGAAGTCAAGAACTTGGAAGATATGGCTGGAACCTGCATCTATTATGCTTAATAATTTAAAGTCAATCTGCCACAGCCAATATTGCATTTATGAGCAGTTTAAAATGCATACACATTAGTAATGACTAGTTAAAACCAGCAATTATTAGCTATCATATGCGTTATAACCTTTATGAACTATACTTATGGATAATTTATCTTAAAAGCTTTTTTTTTTTTTTCTTCCTTAGTGTGTATGCAGGTTAATAGACCATTTAATTTTTACTGTCTAATATATATGTAATTGTAAATTCCAGCTATATGTGGAATATCTGGAATTCAAGTAGTTTACTTTAGCCTTATGTTTACTTTACCTGCTCTGTCCTTTAGTTTCAGCTTACATACAAATCTTTTATAACAAACTACTTAATAAGAAATGAGAGCTTAAGAATGAATTTCAGCAATATGTTTGAAGATTTCTATTTTTCTAGTGTCCTGGGTTCAGCTAGGATATGGCTGATATTCACAAGAAGCTGGGAGGGGACAGAGCCAGGACAGGCAACTCAAATTAGCCAATTTGACCCCATGCTCAGTGTATAACTTGAGGAGGTGGCCAGGGGAAAGGGGGAGGGGGTAGTGGTGGTGGGAGGTATAGGGGTGTGAATGTGATCATGGCTCAGAATGGGGCTGAATTTGTGGTACCAGGTGGTCAGCTTGCCTTGGGCATCACACACTTTGTATACTCATTTTATTTGTATGTTGTTATTGTTTTTTTTCTTCTCGTGTTCTATTAAACTGTTCTTATCTCAACCCATGAGGCTTTACTTTTTGTTTTCTTCTGATTCTCCTCATCATCATACGGGAAGAATGAATGAGTGAGCATCCACACGGTGCTTTGTTGCCAGCAGGGCCTAAAAAATGACACAGGAGAATCAGTTACCTGAGCCAGACTATAATTAAGATGATCCCTTTAATAGGACACTAGAATCAAGTTCAAAATTGCAGTTGTCATTTCATTCATTTTAATAAAGAAAAAATACGGCTTCTGTAACTATTATTTTCTACCATAAGGTTAAGGGTAATGAAGAGGAATACTCCAAGACTTTGCTTTTCTTAGACGACTTGCAACCCATCCTAAAAATGCCTCAGCTTTATGGTCTTGCCCCAGATATAGCTAATGGAGTGAGACAGTGCAGGAATTCCTGAACCATAATTAATAATGCTATTAACATGCTGTAGAGCAGATCAATGAATACACAGTCATGGTAGGTACTAAAAAGGTCTTCAAAAAAACCCAGAAGTAATTTGGACATTAGGAGGAAAAAAAAATATATTCAGGACTCTGTGTAATGAATTTATAAAACTGTCAACAAACTGGAACAGAAAAGTCAGTTCCTCAGATCAGAAGAGGCAAGAGGAATGACTGAAAACATGTCCAGTTTTAAATGCCATTATGACCATAAATGAAACAGCTCAAGAAAGTGTTCAGAAAAGATTAAGTACACAGAATACTTTTGGAGACAGCACTCTTGCTACTTGATAAGGCTATACATCAGAGCAGGTTAAATGTAACTGGTAGAGAGAGCCTGAGGAGAAATATAAAGATTGTCCTAGAAAGGCAGAAATGTTGGAAAGCGTGCTTAACCAAAAATACTGAGCAAATGGTATCAAGTTTGGATACCTGGAGAATTCAGCCTAATCTTTGAGAAACACAGGTCGAGGTCTAGCTGGGAAAAAAAGAGATTTATTATGCACCCCAATCAAATGGAATTAAATTACATCTGTGTCTAAAATTACATCTATGAAAGCCCAGTGGTAGATTAAAGATATTGGTTACACTTCATTGTCTTTGTTAGCAGTGCCCTGTTTCCATGTGGCTGGAACGGGTTTTATCCACTCTGTTCAGTCATGCTTTAAATCACAGAAGTTATAATATATATACACCTTTCAAAAAGCACAAACATGGACTCATTTCTTATTTCACATATATCAGAATGAAGTGGTTTATTTGCTCTAATGTTAGGACAGCCCCCCCCACAAGTTTTACCTAACTGAGCTTGACCAAACATCATACAGATAGATACTTGCATGGAAAAAAGACAAATAAAAATAAGTGGGCTAAATTTTTCAATAACTGTCAGAATGGTGGGGATAACAGTAATGAACAGAGAATAAGTTTGGAAACATCAAGTCAGGTGATAGAATTATTAATTCAGCAGTATGGGTATAGCACCTCAGTTAAGGCATCTCCTGTTGCTATCCATACAATTTTTGGCATTTTTTTAGGTGATGAGTGTTAAACATGAAACATACCATGTAGCTAGAAGGGTTTGAAAGTAGTTTTCAGTGCTATGAAGTCCTCTTAAAAGTGTGTGGTTTCTTCACTGTGACTTACTTTACCTTTTCAACTTCAACAGTCCGCTGTACCACACCAATAATCCAGCAAATATTTTGCAGGTGACAGGCCCAAAGGCATGAGGTATTTTAGTAATTAATTTTAATCTGAAAATGCTCACATTAAAGTGAATTTCACTGTTATTAATACCTCAATAGTCTGAAATCGTGTGTCCAGAAAATAGTAATATAACCTTGCTACCAGGGGACAAACTCACTGATGAAAATGTAAATTCACTATAACTCACATTCAAGCCTTAGCCTTCTGAGTCAAGTAGTGGTGCTAAATTTTATATTGAAACTGTTGCAATTGAAAGTATCTGCTTATTTCATAGTTGGTAATTTATCACTATCCATGTGAACTGAATTTGAAACAACGAGACATAGTGGAAGAGATACACTTGACCTTATTTTTTAATTGAACTACAGTATACAAATACAAGTCCCTGTGTGAGAAAGTATATAAATGCACTAAAATAAAATAAACTTAAAGTGCAAAGTTCATAACTATTCTACCCAAAAAGCAGAGGATGACAGATCACCAAATATCAGAAGTATTGCTCAGGCAATAAACACTAAGACAAGCATTAGTATAGTCACCTATAGTCCATCTGAGGACTTGATGATTAATTAATTCTATGATCAGAAGCAACAAAAAGCAGAATCCTTTTTAAAAAGACCAAAACAAAACAAAAAATCAACTGTGTTTTAAACAGTACATTTTAAAACTTATCTAGAAATGCAAAGTGAAATGTAATAGTGAATACTTAATGCTGCACACCACTATTTGTACTGCCACATCATATAAACTGATCTAAGAAGCCACTGACTGCTTTCATCCAGAAAGAAAATCTCATTAGACCACTTTAAAGAACAAAGCACAAATTTGCTTGACCAACTCCTAGACTATATTTCAGCTTTCATGCCTCAGCTCAGTTCCTCGTTTTTCTTGCAACAAAACCAGAAACCAAACAAAACCTAAAATTTTAGTTTCATGGTTACTTCTCAGATTACCTAAATCCACCTAAAAAGATTTAATCCCTGATAGTACCTCCACATTTTTCCATGTGCCACCTATATTTAAATTCTATATGGAGGACTGTGAGATCAAGAAGACAGGGTAGCCTCACAAAGAAACATACATTATAGTTACTGCAATAGCCCTTTACAGCCATACAGAGCTCACTGAAACATGCAAGGAAGCAAATTATACAGTGTAGAGAATTTGCCAAAGTGCACTTTGCTTCCTTGCCTCCCCCTCAAGTTCAGCCATTGTTCTAATTTCACAGCAAAAAGTTTGTACTATTGTTTTAGGCTATGTATTGTTTGTCAGCTGGAAATTGAGCATTTACTGTTCAATTATTATGTCAGCCAATTAGCAGATCACCTAAGACACACATATGAAGGTCTGATGAAACCATAGTTAATGCCTCAAACATCCAATAAAGAATACTGGTAAAGAAGACGGTCTCTGTGAATACACTGGGGTTGTGCAGGTAACAGCAGGAAGATGTGGGGAGCGGAAAAGGTCCCACAGAGGTGGGACCACACTTTTCTGAGGGTGAACTTCCCCATCTTGAGCAACTCTGTAAAAACAAGCTGTTTTCACAATGCATGCATCAAAAAAAGAAAGGTCAGACAACAGTCATACCTGCAAAGAGAGGGGAGTAACTCCCCAATGACCCCCAAGCTCACCAACACATTTCTAGAAGAATCTGAAGGTATAAACTACACGTGCACCAAAGCAAAGAGAATTTGAGAAGAATAGACTGAGCATAATGCCTAATTAGCCTAATAAGTTCCTGCCTGGAGGAGGGGCAAGGAATTCTAGAAGTACACACATCAAAGCCCCAGGCGGCAGCACCCCTCCGGAACATGCATCCCTATGCTGGCTGGACTAACGCTGCAACCAGGACTAGTGAAATCTTACTTTTTTGTCTTTCTGTCTCCCTCCCCATTTGTCTCATTCTCTTTTTCTCTCTTTCTCTCCTTTTCTCTCCCATTGTCTATCCCTGTATCCCTGCGTATAGGGCAAAGTTTATTGGGGCATGTTATAAGATCTGCTGCTTGTTGGCATATGTAGTGAGGTTTGTGCTTTGTTGGTGCAGGTTATATGATTAACTGCTTATTGCAGAAATTCAAGGATTACTGTCAAAGTTTCATGCCAATAAAAACTGAGTTTCATGAACTGAAGAATCCTTGATGTTGTTTCACCGTAAGCCTGACCTGGGAATCAGCAAATCTCAGTTGTCTTCCCAAGAAACTGGGATGTCACAACATGGCATTTGTCTATTTGAATGAATGAACTTGTTTAGTGTAAGAAATTTATTAGCTTTTTATAACAGTGTGTTACTTGCAAATACTTGCATCTACTTACCATATCTGTGAATAAACCAAAAAACCTTCACATATAGTCCAAAAAGGCATTCCAGGGCCATTTCTTCCACAACTGCTCATTCATACATTGTGGGTTTGTATTCTGCTAATGGTTTAATGAACAAAAGCTGATCCCCCAAATGCCTGGATGCAACAATTGTTGCATGAGACATAACACCCACATGGTCCAGTATGCCATCACTGACAAAAATCAGTAACACATGCATGCAGAAAGCAGAAAATAAATGGCTCATTTGCCATGCCCTCCAAGCTTCACATAACCAGTGATTCACAGATAGACAGAAAGTTACACAGAGTGCTTAATAGTCATGCATGCACAAAAAGGGGTTTAAACATTTTAGTGGAGGAGTATTACCCTTTTTGATCTCCACAAACCTGTGTCTAGGAGCTCACCATTTGTACAACTCTGATGTGAAAAATTCTACCCTTTGTCTAATTTAGTCTAAGCCTGTTGCCTAATTTTTCCAATGTTTTTCTTTGTTCTGTATTGTGCGAAATCCCCAAATATTTATCCTGTTTTTTCCATATCATTTATGATTTTAGGGACCTGTATAATGAAGTCAGTAAATTATCAAGGATAACGCAAAGATGCTGTGAAAGAAGCATATAGATAATAAACATAAGTAATGCAGTGTAGCAAAGAATAAGGTGTGCACAGAGGTAGCCAGTGACTCATGGTCCACAACTTTATGTTTTGGATGAAGCAAAATTAATGCACTGTAAAACAGAAAACACAAACAAATGCAAAATTCCCTTGCAAATACATCCTTTGAACATTACTGTGTACTCCAGGTAATAATCTGAGTACCATTTAAAACACTGGGGCTTGGCTGTACAATGACGTTTACATTCTGGTTCCCTACTGCTCAAAGCAGTTTTTGCTTCCAGATTTTCACAATGAGACAAGACCATATACAGAAATTAAGTAGAATTTGCACACTGATTTCTTCCTTTTAGGGGCTGTGTTACTGAGTACCAATGAGATAAGCAATGCCTTCAAACACTATTTTCAGAACTACAGAAGTCTAGACTGGAAGGAACCTCTGGAGATCCTCTGGTTCAGCCTTCTCCTGAAAGCTGAGCTTTATATAAGATGTTCTAGGGCTCTGTTAAACCAGGTCTTGACTCTCCCAGATTCCACCACTTCTTTGGGTGGTCTACTCCAATGTTTAACTGTTCTCAGTGAAAAATATTTTTTTACATACAGACACAGTTTCCCCTGAAGCAACTCAAGCCTGTTGCCTCTTGTCCTGTCATCCTGTACTCTTCTGAAGAGAGTACCTCCATTTTCTCTATCACTAAACTTGTAGGTATTGGAAGATTACAATTAGGTTCTATCTCAGTGACCCTCCACTAGAGCCTTTCCAGTTTTTCAGTGTTTCTCTTCAGCTGGAGGGGACCAAACCTGGACACAGTTTTCCAGGTGTGGTCAAAGAACTGCCAGGTGGTGGGGATCATCACATTCCTGCATCTCCTGGCTATGTCCCTGCTCCTACAACACTGGGTGTTTCTTCTGCCAGGCCCAGGGTGGCTCCTGTGCAGCTTGTTGTCCCCCAGGGTACCAGGGACTTTTCTGCAGAGCTGCTGCCCAGGCAGGCAGTGCCCAGCCTGGATGGATGCTCAGAATTATTCCATCCTGGTACATGACCTTACATTTATCTTTGTTAAGCCTTGTGCAAGTCCCAAGGTTAAACTCTGCACCCCTTTTCTTAATATAAGACTAAATTAACTGGGTTTAGAGGTGGCTAAAGTAAATCGCCTGCCACCTGTTTCAGAGAAATAAATGTTGACATTATAATAAGAGTGCCTGCCTGCTCCTTAAGAATCACACAATTTTATCTTTTTGCCGTTCTTCATGACAGGTCAGCCAAGTCACAGCACGTTATGTACAACACTTTTATATCTCAGGCTGAGCATCTCTGAGGTGCAGCTTATTGAAACATAGGATGTGATAACAGAAACCATTGCCCTTTTAAAGTATCCAGCATGTATATATGGTAGTGTTCAACTTCTTTCATCCAAAGATGAAAAGATAAAAGAATATTGCCTGAGTCCATGTAAGCATTAACAAACCTAAGATTTTTTCCTTTAATATTGTAATATTAGAATCAGACATCTCCCCTCCACATAATCCAAAAGTAAACCAGAACAACAACATAATTCTTTTTTTTCACTGCTCCTTCCTCTCCTTTGAAGAACAGTTTTCCACATGGGAGATAAAATAAAGCTATAATTATCACTGGGGGGAACAACTGCCCTTTTCGTTCGTTTGTTTGTTTTGAGTTTGAGACTGATTTTTCAATTAGAAAGTTAGTGACCTTATCAGTATACTAATTTTTTACTATTTTCCATTTTTTACCTTTAAAAGGCATGAAAGGAGTTTCACACAGCATAGGTAAGTGGTGAAATTTGCAACAGGATATCATGGATGCTGAAACTGGAAGAGAAGTCTATAAAGTATGCAGACACTAAGCCTCTTACTCAAAACCCTTTTATTTCAGTGCTGGGAGACAAAGTAATTAAAAAAAAAAAAAAAAATCCTTGTTCTTTCAGCCTGCCCTAGTAATTCACATTTGGCCACTGTCAGAGTTCTGAGCTGAATGATTGCATCTCTTAGTTTATTAATGGGCTCCCCTTTGTTTTTATGATTTTGTGCTATTGGTAAAAAATTGAAACAGACAAACTGCAGCCTATAAAGACATTCATACTTCCTGTAGCTGTATCTCAAAAGGCAGAGTCAAACAGAGATTTCCCTCAGTATTAATGTATGGTCCAAAACCTACAAATGGTGGCCACATCAAGAGAAAAATTTCTCTCTGCTCACTGAATCTAACATAGTAGTCAAATACAGGTTGAATTTAAATATGGGTATGGGTTTGCTAGTTCAGAACTTGGAAACTACATAAATAGTTCTCTTAATATCACGCACTTTTGTTTCACTTCAGAAATTGCTTGGAGTGGGATTATGTCAAAATTATTACTATGAAATACATCTCTCTCATTTGGAAATACTATTTATACAGAATGCCAGAGCTCAATAGGCTTAGAAAATCTACTGATTTCTCTAACACAGGATGACAGAACTTCTCCAGCACCTTGCTATTTTCAAAATCAGGTCCTATTAAAATTCTGATAGTTTAGTGACTAAATTGAGCTCTTTCAAGATGAGCTCTTCAGTCTGAATTGAAATTATGTATTTTCATAATTTATCTGGGTACTTGCTGGGCATATGAACGGAATCCAAGCATTTTTGTCTCTTGTACTCATAACAATTTGCTTTATGAATGCACTAATAAATTAAGGCTGTATTGTAAAAGGTTCATATTTTGTTTTCCTTTTATGATAAATGGAGCTCCATAAGGAAAATTATTTTATTTTCAGTACGATATAAGATTAACAAAGACCTCTCCCTTTCAGGAAAAAATATAACAGAATAACATGATTTGAAATTGTGCCTGGTGCAGATGATGATCACACTGACATAATAGCTTCAGAGTTATGGAATAAATTTATTGGGGTGTAATGTTCCAGCAAAATAAAATTTCAAATGCTAGATTTCATCGACAGTTGTGGCTCCAAGACTACTCTTTCAAACTGAACAATTATCATAACGATTTTACTAAATGTTTTGAAACTTGTTTTGAGGAAAGCAAAATATCAAAAATATAAGGAAGTAACAAATTATTTCCATGGTAGTATATAAAATCTAGCATCATCTCCAATTAAATATTGCGAAGTGGTTCAAATTCTAGAAGGCAAACTGACACATGAAAGTATCTGATTACTAAGTCTGAAAAGTTAATTTATAATATTAAATGTTTTGAAAGTAAAAAGTCTGGGAGACTATACAGATCAGATGCAAATAGTCCTGTACTACTAGTTATTATTTTAGAGTCTAGTAACATTATTGATTCCATCATTCAGTCAAAAGCCATGAAGTTGCAGAATTTTCCTTCAAATCATAGAATCATTTAGGTTGGAAAACACATTGAAGGTCATTGAGTCTAAACATAAATTTAACACTGCCAAGTCTACCACTAAACTGTGTCCCTAAGCACCACATGCACATGGCTTTTAAATACCTCCAGGGATACTGAATCAAACACTTCCCTGGGGAGCCTCTTCCAATGTTTGACAACCCTTTGGTGAAGAAATTTTTCCTAATATTCAATTTAAAACCCACCCTGGCGCAACTTGACGCCTTTTCCTCTTGTTACTTGGGAGAAGAGACCGACACCCAACTCTCTATATTATCCTTTCAGGTTGATGTAGGAAGAGATTAAGTCTCCCCTCAGTCTCTCTTTCTCCAGGCTAAACAACCCCAGTTCCATCAGCATCTCCTTGTAACACGTACTCTAGACCCTTCAGCTTTGTTGCCCTTCTCTGGACACACTCCAGCACCTCAATGTCTTTCTTCTAGTGAGGGGCCCAAAACTGAACACAGTAATTGAGGTACAGCCTCAAGGTGCGGCGGACAATCGCTTCCCTGTCCCTGCTGGCCACGCTAGTGCTGACACAAGCCAGGATGCCATTGGCCTTATTGGCCACCTGGACACACTGCTGGCTCCTGTTCAGCCAGCTGCCAACCTACACCCCCAAGTCCTTCTCTGCCAGGCAACTTTCCAGCCACTCTTCCCCAGGCCTGTAGCGCTGCTGGGAGTTGTTTTGACCCAAGGGCAGGACCCAGCACTCAGCCTTATTGAACTTCATACAATTGGTCTTTGGTCTCAGTGCATCGCTCCAGCCCGTCCAGGTCTCTCTGCAGAGCCTCCCTACTCCTGTGCAGATCAACACTCCCACCCAACTGGGGTCATCTGCAAACTGACTGAGGGTGCACTCGATCCCCTCTTCCAGGTGGCTAATAAAGGTATTAAACAGAACTGACCCCAATACTGAGCCCCAGGGAACACCATGCCTGACTGGCTGCCAGCTGGATTTAACCTCATTCACCACAAATTTTTGGGCCTGGTTATCCAGCCAGTTTTTTTATCCATCTAAGAGTTCACGCATCCAAGCCATGAGCAGCCAGTTTCTCCAGGAGAATGCTGTGGGAAACGGTGTCCGAGGCTCTACTAAAGTCTAGGTAGACACATCTACAGCCTTTCCTTCATTCACTAAGTGGGTCACCTTGTCATAAAAAGAAATGAGTTTGGTCAAGCAGCATCTGTCTTTCATAAACCCATGCTGACTGAGCCTGATGTGCTTTTCCTGTACATGCCACATAATGGCAGTCAGGATGATCTTCTCCATAACCAGTAAATTCTCACCTATGCAAATTCTCCTATAACACTACAGAAATGAGGCAACATTGTAACAATTTTCTTCCCTGCAGTTTATTTTACTCTCACCTCAGGTCCTTGCAGTTCCCCAGGAACCACATTTCTCTCTGCAAATAAATATGTGCTGTTTCATCAGTATAAACTAGGTATTTTAAGCATGATGATTGTTTAGCTACAGAAGGCACTATGTAATTAATATAAATTAATATATGTAAATTTAAGCCTAAACAAAACCTGGTTTTGGCTATATATATTTTCTCTTTCTAAATAGGATAATCAGGATTAGACATAAAGAATAATAATCAAGTTTTATATCTAATATACTGTATTCAATATTTCATTACAATCTTCATTATGTAAGGTTTAATATGAACACAGGATCCTTATTATCTCTCCCTCTTCCAATCTTATTTTCTGATTTGCTTTTCTAATGCACAACTATATTTTGGGCAAATAATTTCATGGACTTATGCACAGATCCTTTTTCCTTTAAAATGTACGGTTAATTTAGAATGCCCCCACAAGGTATGTTTGCAGTTATAATTGTTACAATTATCCCTTTTATTTTGCATTAGCTTGCACTAACTATAGTCAGTCTCATCTGTCATTCTGCCTCCCAGGCACCTAACTTTGTTATGCTCCTTGAGTCCTTCATAGCCTTCTCTTCTCCAGCAGTCACAAGTGGTTCATGTCCTTTAATCACATGAGCTAAACATCATTCAAGTAGTCTGAGGAGAGGGAGAGAAGTAGATTCCTTGTCTTTTGACCTTTTTTTGGTAAATATAAAATTGGCTAGTATGAAGAAATATATAATTTTTCCTATCATATTTGTCATTTAATATAAAAGTACAGCTGGCTGAAAAGGTCTTTACAGTCCTGTCCTATTTGGGATATTTTTCCCTAGTTTAGATGTTAATGCTTCCTGTTCACCTGAATTTTAGCAACCAGCATGAGCAGTGATGAAGTTTCCATACACCTGGAGTTTGTTCCACTGCCATCACCATCATCCCATAGTACTGAGCACCACATGGTGTCAGGGAAGCACCAGCTGCATGCCCCTATACACAGAAAAAGTATCTAATAAAAAGATAATAATCTCCTTGTTTACTGTGACAGTTACCAATTCACAAATGGAGCATGTCACTTCATATACATAGGGCAGACTCACAAACAAGCACCAGAGAGAGAACAGGGTGCATGAGATTGGTGAAGAGAGCTTTGTTAGTAGCGACAGCCACAAGAGGAAGCACATGTGATTACTGCTTGTTAACAGTTTGGTCTTTACGGCATAAGATATATCGACCGGTGTTACAATCCTGTAATGTGTAGCCTACACATTAACAGAGAAGTCATGACTTGATTTTGTTAAGCTGCGGGTATGCCTGCCCACAAAATAAGAGTGATTTCTTTGCTCAGATTGTCATGAACTGGTGCAAAAACCTGAATGTTTATTTGGGAAAAAAAGAAACAAACAAACAACAATCTAAACAGATTCAAGCAGACAAGAAATATTAAGAGAGCTTTCGGAAATGCAAGGTAATTCCTATACCTAGGAAAATGTTTAGACATGTAATCACATTCATCTTTAAAATAAAATAAAAGAAAATAAAAGACTGGCACTCATCTCATGATCATATTGAAAAACAGGATAATCACACACACACACACAAAAAAATGTAGCTGTCCAAAGTGGTTGCAAGCCTTATAATGGACAAAATGCATTATAAGCCTGCTGAATTATTTAGGTGACTCAAACTTTTGTTGATATAGAGCCTCTGATGAATGTCTGTTCAGTCTTTCTTCTTCATCTAATGTGCTTTTGAGGATAATTTTATACATGAGGTGAAATAAAAGAAGACTTCACATCAAAATCTTTACTTCTGCTACTTTCATTCCTAATACACAATTAGGTTGTCCAACAAGCCCTGTTTACCTGATGTCTTCTCCATGAGTTTGTCTGATGACTTTAGCTTCCTTCTAAATTTTGAATATTTTATGGTGTCTTGTGTTTATCAGTTGTTAACAAGCAGCAGGACAGAGGGGCAGAACTAAGCATTTCTCATATCAGGTTTCATTCTGTAGGTGAATCAGAATAAGCTTTTAGACAAAACTGTCTTCCTGAAAAGTTAAAAATCCATAGTTTATTATGCTATAGACTTAGGAGTGCCTTTACTTGTTCTTAAGAGCCTTGACATTTTTTTTTTTCCTTCCCGCTTACCAAGTTCACAAATATTTGGTGTTTTACTTAATGTAATAGAATGAAAAAGAAAGAACAAATGATCACAGTGCCTGGAGTACATCCAGTACTTACTTCACAGTAAGATGCAGGCAAACAGATGTCCTTCAGGTTGTTATGTAAAAAATTCGTAAGTGCAGTGGAGACTATTACAGGGCAAATAAAGCAAGTTTAGCTACACTGTTAAATTAGGCTCAAGATGTAATACCTCAAATTTTGGTGGAATGACAGGAAAAGAAAGGTTACTAGAGAATTCTGTAAAAGATAAGGTGGTTTTAGCCTATAAATCAGAGCTTACTTAAGAGTTTCTTTGCAATGAGTACAAAGAGTATCTGGAAAGAAAAGTCAGTACATAGTTACTAACTTGTGCAATACCTGACTTACACTTTAAAAAATTAATTAATTTTTTACAGTGACTTCTGATTTACTCTATTTCCAAGATAGGTCTTAGCAGTAGAAGAGAGTCTTAACAGGTTAAAACTTTGGCAGTGAAAGTTACAAGACAGAAAGACTCCATAACATTCACCAATGCAGGAAAGCACAGTCAGGATGCGTGGAAGTGCACTATAAATTTTGCAAGTTCTTACCCTAAATGCGTGTAGGCACTTGTATGTAAACTTGGTAGTTTTCAATCTTTTTACCCTGAAGTATGGCATTTTGTCACAAACAGCTGTGTGCTAGAAAGCATGAGAGAGGAAAACAGGAAAAAAAAAAACAAGGAGTACAGCTTAATTCAAATACCACATACATTTAAAGATTTTTTTACTTTGAAAGCATTGTACAAGGAAAAAAATGGAAAAGGTCAAAATCTCCAATGTTAAACAGTGAAATCAAAGATTTACAAGATATTACCTCCAAATTTGAGATGTGTAACAAACACGGTAACTCCAGTTATGATTCTGATTCATGAAGATGGTGACTAGAGTTAGCAAAAGAGAAAGCAACACTGAAATCTCAAATGGAACTATTCAGATAACTTTTTTAATGAAACAAAAGAAAAATAGTGTTTTCTGTGGACAGAAGTTTCACTGATCCTACAATGCTGCAGGATGAGGTATTTTAGGAATCCAAAAGAATGTAATCAATGATTGGAAAATAACCTACTCTATGCTCTTAGACTGCAGCAGGCTTTATTTCTAAAGGCTAAAATCCCTCTTTTTTTTCTACCAAATTGTACTGAAAGCAGGTGTTCCTAAAACTGACTGCAGTAGTAACTGAAATCAGATGTAGATAACCAAATACTCATTCAAAGCAATGTGAAACATTCCTCTCCTCTCCCATGTAGCTTTCACCCATCAGATAAGCAGAAAAAAAAAAAAAAAAAAAAAAAAAAAAAAAGAGTTGATCATAACACACATAGAGAGCTTTCACTGAAGTTAAAGGGAAAAGAAGAAGCAACAAAAGCAGGACTATTTAGTGTACAAGACAGTATGGGTATCAAACTCAAAACAATCTTGATCAAAGTTCTGTTATCCGCCTCTAAAAAGTTGTTGACCACTTTTTAAAATAACAGCCTTTTTATAAACTCTGAAGAGCCAAAGATGGCCACCTGTACTCCCCCTACATTTCATCTGTACCCAGACTACACTAGGAGATTTAAGACCTGTTCATTTGGAATGTGAGTGAAGACGGAAGAGCCCACTGTGATGGAGAATATGAGTATAGTCAGCATACCCTATTACAGAACTTAACACCTTAATCACCTCCATTATTAAAGGATTCTGTTCAGTTTTACGGGAAATGAATAGTGTCAGATACTGTCAGAGTAATCGTCAAGAAAACATTGTTCAACTTCAACAGTTTTCAACACTGTTTCACATGAGTGTTGCTTATGAAGGTATCTCATATGGTTATTGTTTAATATCATTTTAAGATTTTATTAATGGTGTGAGGTAGATCAAAGGTTACATTTTAGCAGCACTTAATGGTTGCCTGATTTAAAGATTAACAAAGTGATTTTGTAAAATAAGTTATGATTAAAATAGTGACAATTCAAGAATGACAAGATTCACACAAACTTACTACAAGGTATTCTGTTTTAAAATATATATATATATATATGTGTGTGTGTGTGTGTATACATAAACCACAAGACATATACACCCAGACTATATATATGTACAACACAAGACATACACATACAGACCACAAAAATATTTGGATATCTAGTGAAATATATATTAACACCCACAATGTGAGTAGTTGGATACATAAGTAAAGAGGTGGATGGGAAAGGCTAGCCGATAGTTAAAATTTCCCTTTTCTTGAGTTTGGAGCAAATACAATGCATCAATATTTCTCAACTGGCAATAAGTGAGAGTTGAGAGGAAGTCTGACTTCACCCTGGCCTTCCACAAGCTTTATGGGCAGACAGTCTTCAAACTTTGAGAAGTCTGTGCCTGAGAGGAGTCCCAACTCAGGGGAAATGCTGATCACTGTCCACTGCAATCCAGAAGAGCTTGAAGGGTCTTAAAGTTGCTGTTTATAGGGTCACAGATAATTGATAATTGACTTGCATCAGGTAATTTTCCATTTCAGCTCAACTCACATGAGGAAATACTCCAGTACTTTCAACCAGATGTGCAGGCCCAGAACTTGCTAGATTTTGAAGTTATCACCCTCTTTGTACCATGACCCAAGTACAGATTTACTGGGCTGTCAGGAGGTGATTGATTGTCATTATTTTTACTAAGCTATAGAGGAAGCAGGCGCCAGGTACATTAAGTAAGGAGGTGCCTTAATACTCTGGTCTGTTGCCTTTTGCAATCCATCTTGGTTGGTATGTGGCCCAGGAGGTGAGGGAATCACACCAAGCACCAAGCAGCCCAGGAGTTGGGGGTATTGCACCACCACAGTGGGACACTCCTGTTCTACTCACTGAAGTCATACAGGTTAACTTCAAACAGTCAGAGATATGCAAGCTGATTGTATGATAACTAGCCTAAACTAACAGCAATTTTAATTGCTGGATCAAAAATTCCCAACAAACAAAAGATAAACAAATGGAGAAAACAACCCAAGACAAGTTGTAATGTACAATATTATAAAATTGGAGAAATGTACAAAGACCAAAGCCTTATATGGACCAGAAAACTATAGTTCTTGTAGTCCTTTAAGTGACTTTTTCAGGATCTGGTTCTTCCCTCAAGAAAGACTGCATGACAACCTGTGTATGTTACAGAAGCATAAAATTAAGCCAAGTCCAGACAGACTTTGTGGAAGTAACAGAATATCAGTCTTTCCTGACACAATTTCTGTGTGTATGTATTTCCAGTCCTGGGAATTAACAAAATACAGAGCTTAATCTACTTAAAATTGGATCTAAAAGAGAACTTCACAATACAGATCTTCTCAGCAGATTATGTATGCTTGTCAGAGAGAATCCTGGACTACGCTGGAAGGAATCTAGGACAAACTGATAGCACTGTTTAGGCTTTGCTTTATGGTTGAATTAATCTGTGACCTTCAATTTTTATTACTGTGCTCTGCACCTAAAGGATAATACTGAAGAACACTATTTCTATTTTGTATTTCTATATTAAGGTGTTCACTTGAATTTATTTTATTTAGGAAGAAAACTGATATTTGATCCATAAGACTTAATCAGTTCAGCTGTTTCTTAGCAAGCTACTCAAGTGTGATGCATGTGCTCTGTTTCAATTTAAATTCCAGAACAGATAGAGACAAATTAATTACATCCTCAGAATGTATTTTATTTTTGCATGTAGATTATTTGTATATCAATATAAATAACTCATAAAGAAGTTTAGAGTTAATTAAATCATATAAAAGGAACTGTCTTATAAAACCAATGTATTTTCTAACTGAAATAATATCCACTTCCAGTCTGATTTTCAGCGACACCAATTAATCTGGCCCACCTCAGGAAACCTTATAATTATTTTCTGTTTCCTTCACAAATGTTCTCTTTTCCAGGAGAATTTTTCTTTTTCCTCTGAAAAGTGAATTAACACCACACATTTGACACTGTGAAACTTCTGAGGTTGAAGTGACCCAAGTAAAGTAGAGGAAGTGAAAAAAGATTAAGGGGAGATTAAATTTTTTCAACAACTGTCATGGTCTGTGTGATCAAGATGTCTATAGTACTTAGAGGACAACTTCAGTTGCAGAGAGAATGCATGAGCTGTGCTTGTGGTCCTTGTGACATGGGCTCCATAAAAACATTCATACCTACAGTAGAAAAACTAATAAAGATGGCTTAACCAGGACTTTATCACCAATAATTTATTTTTTTTTAAAAGTACATTTTACATATCTTTCCTTTGAAATGAAAAGCACATTATTATTTTACACAATTTACATGTATCAGTACAACCTGTGCATTTATGTTACGCTTTTTAGCTGAAGATATGTATTGGAATAAGTCTATTACACAAGAAATTTGCATTTTTTCTTTTAGCATCTTTATTAAAATAAAAATAAATTTGCCAAAAAGACCATAATCAGAATCATTATCTGGAATACACACAAGTTTATCTCTGTGCTCTAGTCAGCAACAGTAAGATCCCAGTTGCAATTTTCAAAAGTATAAGCCAACTTTAGAAAACAGGGGGAAAGCAGCAAGAGTGATCAGGGACCGATGCAGAATCTGTATCAAAGATTTTATGTACTTTAGATGAAATATCCCAGGCTATTCAAAGCTTACATAAAGACATGCTAAAAAAGGCTTATGTATCTGAAGAAAGGATGCAATCAGATCATGGTCATAAGTAGAACAAAAAGTAATGATGGACTTAGGAGTTAAAAATATTCAGACTAGATATTTGAAATGTTTCTGTCAAGAGAGCACCTGTGGAACAGGGCTGCCTGAAGACACTGGGGAATATTTGTGATTTCTTAAATACCTGACAGACAATTCACAGATATCGAGAGAGGATTATAGATTAGTGCTGGTGTTGGGTGTGGAAGCATTAGACAATTTTTTAGGATCCTTTTCAGTCAATGATTCAATATTAGTCTGGTTTAATTTATATTCTGATGATTCCAGATTATGTGTAAGGCCTGAAATAAATTTTAAGGACTAAATTAAATTACTTTAATTAAATTTAATTAAATTACTGAGACTTCTTTGCTTAACACATTTGTCCCCTCTTAATGACTGATTATACAATAAGACAGTAGAATAAATGTCATAAACAACAGTGATTACATAATGATGCAGTCTAATGAGTTAAGGTTTTTTATTAAAAAAAAAAAGATTTAGCTCTAATTATCTACAGATAATTCCTGAATTTTCTTTTTCCTATCTAGGATTCCATATTCTATTGTGTTCATCAGAAGTCAGTGGAACTGCTGGTTTATGGCATCATCCTCTCAAACTGTTCTCCTTTGTCTGTTGGGTGGTTGGTGTTTTACAGCCCTAAACCAATTTCATATCACTATGTAGCACACACTATTTAAATCAAGTTATCAGAATTTATGTTTTTGATCTGATTTGTATTGTATTAGTGAATCTTCTCACCTGTCTACAAACAAATTATTTAAGCTAGTAAAGGTAGGGTTTATGCTACTCTAGAGTCCTTTGTTTTTAAGGACAGCTGTTATTTTGTTGTTTTCCTCAACTTTGACTCTCAGTAGTCAACTGGTGCTAGACAAGATATGAAATTCAATGTCCTTTAAAAGTTTGCTGGGTATTTAAAAAAAAAAATTCTGAATTTAACTGTAATGTGAAAGATGCAATATCACCAGAGCAAAGGGATAGCCTTCAACTAAGGGCACCAATGCCAGACCTCACTGTATTATTTAGCAGCACATTTTATTCATAAAAAGTATAGAGCCACATTTCTGTTAGGCTTTTTGGTGTAAAGGGTAAGTTTAAGATACAAAGTTAACATGTCAACAACCTTCTGAACAGGTTTGAAAGGTCAGATGAATCCTCTAAAAAGCCCTTTAAATCCAGATGAATTTTATTATTCAGCCTTAATTCAAAAACCTCTTTCTGTGAAGGCTACTTCCTATAACTGATGAAGATCCTCAAGTGACAGAGGCTGAGAACCATGATTAATTATGTGCCATTTAATGTATTAGAATATATTTGTGTCAATGAAACAATACATCAGATTGTTAATCGTATCCACAATATGCAAATTTCCCTTGCCAGGACAGCATTCCTAACAACTACTGAGAAGGCGGATGACCAGGCAAATTCTTTATCTTGCCCTCACATAAATAAAAGAAGCCACTTCACAGTTGCCCAACTCTTCTTTACCTTGGCTTCTTCTGGAATGTGGGATTTTGATTTATATTTTATGTATTATATACATTATTATGTTTCGTTCAAGTATCTCTTTTTACTTAGAAGCTTCTGATTTAGTAATTTACTGTACCTCCCCTAATTTAGTGGTAACACTGCTGAAAGAATTTGCTCATGTAGAGGGTATGGATCTGTATTTTAATCCCTTCCAACATTTCCTGTATTGAAAGTCTGTTTATTCTGTTTTTCTAGTTTCATTTCTGTGTTCATGCAAGAAGCACTGAGAACGTGAAGCACCAAATCAAGACCTTACAACAAAGGACACACTCATTGGGAGAGCTGTGAATTGCAACCTATTTTTGCAGGCATCACTGAAGCCACTACACCAGCATCTGTTCACAGACAGACACACTTATTCCAGGGCAAACATTCCTCTGGAATAAAAAAAAAACACCTCAAAACCCCCAAAAATATTAGGCTGCCCTTGCCAGGACAAGTTCTACCACTTCCTCTTGCCACCTTCTTGCTTAAGGAGTGGAATGGGTCTGGATAACATAGTGAGTGCATGGAGGGTGGATGGGAACAGTGGCAGCCTGTTTCCTGAATGGACTCTTGGGAAAGGTACAATCAAGCAAGGACTGTATGAAGTGCCCTAGCTAGCCACAGACACACCTGAATTAAATCATTGCTAACAAAGCTGACATGATCTGTTCTGCCAGACTAACAGCAGTACACTGTACATGCAAGTTAAAACTGATAGCAGTCTTTGATTTTTTTTCCCCATGTAAAAACTGAAGAAGTTTGTGCTGGTTGAACTTACCATACCCATAAAAAAGTATGACCCTACAGCTGCTCTAAATCATTAAGTTCTTTTGGCTCTGACAGTTCTGTGCTGATTTGTGCCTGCTAAGCCTCTCCAAAATAATTTGAATCACAGAAGTGCATAGCTGTAAAGAGAAGATTGAGTAAGCGCTGATGATTACATTTATGGTTATTGTTTTGTCACATGAAACTGCAAAAGCATTTAATGAATGAGTCATGGTGAATCATATTTAAATTATATATTGTAACACATTGATTTTCTCATTGTTTTATACTTCCAGTGTTCCCCTGTAAGGATCTAAGAGACAAGAAAGAGCCTGCTCTGTCAGGCCTAGAAAAGAAGAAAATGAGTATTCAACTACACCTATCTACAGAAGGCCCTAGAATGAGAAATAGATTATCTTAATCAAGGAAACAAAATAGAAAACATTTACTTGCATCTTCAGTATCTCCTAACTTGGGAGAGCTACATGTTGAAAAATCTAAAGAGCCTTGTTGAGTAGGTGGCAGAACAATCCTATTTATGGCATCACAGGATTAGAAGCTGTTTTTTTCTTGGTTGATCTTGACTGCTTTTTTCATTTGTACAAACCACGTGAAGTCAACCATGTCTCTGAAGGAAGAAGCAGAGTTTTATATGGATCAAACAATATTTTCCTAGTGCAGTTCTCCATTTTTAACCCTTTATAAATAGCTGGCCTGTTTTTGTGGGTTTTTTTGTTTTTAATTAATATCCTTTAACACTAATCTTTACTTTAAAAAACACAACTCATGCCAGTACTAGCTACTGTCCCACTAGTCCCCTGTTAGCTTGTAGCACTAAGAACATGCAATAACTGGAGCCCAGGTTAGGGCTAACACAGGTTTGGGCAATGACTTCTGTTGCTTCCTGACTTCTGGTGTTATATGTAACTTATATTTTAGAAGGTGTGTGTCTCCCTTGACCATTGAGGGGCTTCAGCCTTTTTGCTGCAGTTAGGGTGAGGAACATGCCACCTCTAAGCATGGTGCCCTCTACCTTAATTAACCACACTGCAGCATCTTGGTCTGAGGCTGACTCCATGGCTGTGATATGCAAGATGCGACCGCTCCTCAGCTACATTCCTACTGTAGCTGTGGCTTCAGGTGTGGTCCCCATTGTGGGGAGTGCAGCTGAGGAAGGACTCTTTCTCAGTATGCCTGGCCTGTGCTCTGTAATCTGTCCTAGGTGACATCAGCTCTCCTGTCAAACAAGGACTCCAGAGACTGTACCTGGCTAATGGCACTTGACTTGTAATGAAAGAGTTTAATGCTAATGAGCAAATGAATCTGTTTTAATTACAAAATCTTCTTCTCCAGTGGATAATCCAAATCTAAAGATGGCCTAGGCATCTCAGAGCAATGACAAACTGATGACCCTATCACAGTCTTTTTTTATGGCATATGGTTCTCTGTTAACTGAAAATGAGAGTATGTGAAACATTGCTAACTGCAAGATGAATTTTATGGGGAAAAAGAATTTATATATAGTAAACTATCTATATATCTCTCTGTATAGATAATATATTTAACTTTGATAGATAAATATAAGCAGAAAATACACAGATCTATTGACTTTGGTGCCCGGGAAGCTGATGGAGCAGCTCATCCTAAACACCATCATGCAACACATGAGGGACAACCAGATGCTCAGGACCAGTCAGCGGGTTTATGAAAGGCAGATCCTGCTTGACAAACCTGATCTCCTTCTACGACAAGATGACCTGCTTATTGGATAGGGAAAGGCTGTGGATGTTGTTTACCTTGACTTTAGCAAGGCTTTTGACACCATTTCCCACAGCATTCTCCTGGTGAAACTGGCTGCTCAAGGTTTGGACAATCGCACGCTTTGCTGGGTAAAAAAATGGCTGGATGACTGGGACCAGAAAGTTGTGGCGAATGGAGTTAAATCCAGTTGGTGGCCGTTCATGAGTGGTGTCCCCCAGGGCTGGTTTTGGGACCACTCCTGTTTAACATCTTTATTGATGATCTAGACGAGGGGATCGAGTGCACCCTCAGTCAGTTTGCAGATGACACCGGGTTGGGTGGGAGTGTTGATCTGCTCGAGGGTAGGGAGGCTCTGCAGAGAGACCTGGACAGGCTGGAGCCATGGGCTGAGCCCAGCTGGAGGAGTTTCACTAAGGGCAAATGCCAGGGGGCTGCCCTTGGGCTACAACAACACCCAGCAGCGCTACAGGCTTGGGGAGGAGTGGCTGGAGAGCTGCCAGTCAGAGAGGGACCTGGGCGTGTTGATTGACAGCCGGCTGAACAGGAGCCAGCAGTGTGCCCAGGTGGGCAAGAAGGCCAATGGCATCCTGGCTTGTGTCAGCAATAGCGTGGCCAGCAGGGACAGGGAAGGGATCTGACCCCTGGACTCGGCACTGGTGAGGCCACACCTCGATTTCTGTGTTCAGTTCTGGGCCCCTCACTACAAAAAGGACATTGAATGACTTGAGCGTGTCTAGTAAGGGCAACGGAGCTGGTGCAGGGTCTGGAGCACAGGTCATACGGGGAGCGGCTGAGGGAACTGGGGGGGTTTAGTCTGGAGAAGAGGAGGCTGAGGGGAGACCTCATCGCCCTCTACAGCTCCCTGAAAGGAGGGTGCAGAATGGCCTCAAGTTGTGGCAGGGAAGGTTTAGACTAGATATTAGGAAGCATTTCTTTACAGAAGGGGTTGTCAGGTGTTGGAATGGGCTGCCCAGGGCGGTCGTGGAGTCCCCATCCCTGAAGGTGTTTAAGAGTAGGGTCAACAGTGCTGAGGGATCTGGTGTAGTTGGGAACTGTTAATGTTGGGTTGATGGTTGGACTGGATGATCTTCAAGGTCTTTTCCAACCTAGATAGTTCTGTAATTCTGTGTATTTTCATAGAGCATATGAAATACATGAGATATTAGGAAATATTAAAGGCCGGTGGCAGTGTAAAGAAGAAGTGATTACACCAAGTATTCTTAGGTCTTTTCTGTGGCCTCTTTCAGTGTAGAGTCTGAAAGAAGACTAGACTCACTGTTAATGGAATTAACAGAAAAACCCTGATTTTTAGAGGTCTTCAACTCAAGCCTGTATTTGCTAACATCTATCCATAAAGACAAAAAAACTTCAGTGGAATTTTACATCATTCAACACATGCAAATGTCATGCAAGCCTTAGTCAGACTTACTTTGAGAAGTGACAGAATATAGCCTGAGATCAAACTTGGACACCTCCAGTAAGTTGAAGTGGTCTTCTCTGAACCCACTGCAAAATCATGTGTGACAAGAAACAGCTGAAAAGGAATCTTAAAAGGCCATTACATTATCTGATTTGGCTGTGTAAAAATGTGGCAAAGTTCAATTCAGATAATTCTGCCTTTTCTGTTGTTACAAATATTTTCTGCTACTACAGCAATACATACAAGATTGAGAAAGACCAAAAGGTGAACATGAAGAAAAAATGTTGAATGGAACAAAATGGCTTCAAACTTAAAATATTATTTATATGGACTGTGTTACTAAGTATAGTGTTACAACCCAGTATTATATATATCAAAACTTACATAAGTTAATGTAAGTATATTGACAAGCTTGAAGTTCAGACCTCATTTTCAATGCAGTCTCCAGTTGCGAATGACATTTAAAACATTGGAGCCCAATTTCAACAGATTAATTTCTTCCATAAAGTCTATGTGTATTGAGATAAGTCAGACAGTTATGGGGAAAATCTGTGGGAGGTGTTTTGGATAAAAAGGCAGTTGCTTATACTGAATTAAAATAATTTCACTGACAACTGCTAGAAGGTATTTTTTGAATCAAGGACAACGTTTGCTAGACTAAAATATTAGGTAACGTTTTTGAACATATATGAAGCAGCAAAAGTCAAGATGATGAAAAACATCAAGGTGAACATTAAGTTGAAGAAGAGCTGAAAAATTTAAAAATTCAAACTCCTAACAGGTTAGAAGAGTCATGTTAGTGACAATAACAGAGTTTAGTACTTTTAGTCAAGAGTAGAATATGAGTAGTGCGTAGGTATGACCTCAAGAAACACTATAGTATTGATTGGTCAACCAATCCACATAAGCTTTAGTTTAGGCACAGTCTGACCCTTTTACTTTTACAGCAGTGCTAAATCATTCATCTTTTCTTATAATCTAGTTTTTTACTATGCTGAATCATGTAACTAAAGACTATGTCATAAGCAAAATTCACCAATAAACAGAGGTTCTTTATTCTGGAGCTTCTTTGATTCGTTCTAGAGCCACTTATATCCACAGCCCCAAGTGTCCCACAATATTTTGCATTTACAGAGCTATATTATAAAATATATAAAACTAGGAACCAGCACACATTGAAAGTCATTAGTACTCAAGTACTGTAAACATGTCAGAATGTCTAAAATGTACCTTAGGAAGATATTGTAGGATAAAACCTCTTTTTACTGCTATAAATTAATATTGATCCATTATTAATCCCAGATCTGAATAATCATGCTACTTATGCTACATAAATTGAATATATGTGGCTTTAATATTACATATAATTTCCCATTTCATACATCACATACATGCTTAATAAAATTTGTGGAGGAAGTTAGAAGCATGGATATTCTGCATCATGACAAAGGAAGTCTCTCTGATATGTGGGACACGAAGGACCTTAAACATCAAATAATCTTTTGCCAAAAGAAAAGTGTATGTTTTCACGCCATAAATAACTGACAGCCATAATTTTAAATTATTCCTTTATTGAGTATTTCTTGTCAGAATGAAAATTATACACTTCATTCTGCATGGAATAAGTTTTGGTTTGGAAGGTTTATTTTAAACTATTATGTACAAGATTGTTAAACAGAAATTTCATAGGTGCCAAATTAAGTTAACTTCACAGCTCCACAGAAGTGTCCTTTCAGGCAAGTATCAATAGAACTCAGGCTGAATCTGTAAAGCTTATTCAATTGCTTTAACTTCTAAGAATCCTACCACAGGGTAATGGAGTTCCCCTTTATCAGAAAAAAAAAAAAAAAAAAGTTCCCCCAACTCACAACCTCCTTACTTGTAGATGGAATGGCAGGGAGCCTGTATGTCTCTGCACAAATACCCACAATCATCAGGGGATTTCCTCAACCACAGCCCAATGGTAGCTGACTCCCTTCTGAAAGGCTATCAACCTGAAATCCACATAAATTACCATCTGCTGACTGCTTCTACTCTACAGCTGATCTCAAAGATCCACTAGAGAGACATACTCAGTTAGTTGGGAATATACCCATCCAGAAACACGCTATACTGAATTTTCAATATACAAAAAACTGATATTTTTTTTATAAAACTGAAATGCATGAAGACTAGGCATTGTGGGGTCTTGCTCTAGAGTCACCAATCTGGACTGCAGTGGTTTGGACTTTTTAAGATCATTCTGTAATTTTCACAGAAAAGGAACAAAACCCAAACATGGTGACATCTGTCAACTTCAGTGACTACAGCCAGACTGAGCTAGATCTTCAAAGCCTACACTTTCCTTTCTATCTGTCACTGCCACCCTCTGCAGCACACTCACTGAAGTTTCCATACTAGTTTGAGCAAAGCCTCCTGTTGCATTTTAGCCACATTTACATCCTGATCACACCCAGCATGCCTCATGCCCCAGGTTTTCAGGGTCACAGTCCAGACACACTTCCTGCGTGCAGGGGCAGCAAGTGTCAAAAGCTCAGACTTTATTAGCAAGTTTGAAATGTTGTCAGACACAGGATGATGTCCAGCACCCAGCAAAAAAGGAAAGTGGCTGGTAAGAGTAATTCCTGAAAGAAACATATCTTCTGCTGTCCTTCCTGCTCCCCATCTTTGCATACTATGTCAGACATGATGAGTAGCACAAACCATCTTCTTATACTGTGTACAGGTCCTGAAACACTAAGTTTTCCAGCAGTATATCTCACCTTTATAAAAGCCATATGCAGTGGGCTACAAATCTACATAATGTACAGCAATGTTAGAAAAGATTGCAATCCACTTTTTTAAGAAGAGAATCCTCTCTGGCTGCAAAGGGCAGTCAAATTGGTTACATTCAATTACCTATGGACACGTGCTGGTTTTGAACAGGAACTGAAGAGCGTTAAGTTTTTAAAGTGATGAAATGTAAGATGCCTTTTCCGTACAAAGCGCTTCCTATTATGGTAGAGGCTTGCAATAATCCAGAGGGAATTTGCAAGACATTCTTCTCAAACTTCACTGTCCATTCTCACTCTCCTGTTCCTTAAGCCTACGTGTTGGGTGCTGCTTCATCTTTAGCAGCTTTACAGGAGAGGACTATAACTGCGTTAGGAGTACCAACACAGAGGGTCTCAGTGTGATTCAAGACCCCTAGTCCTCCTTTTAGGACACAAGTTACAACATCTAAAGCACTAATATTCAAAAATCAAAGAACAGAATAACGGTATACCAGTGTTATTATGTCTTCTGTTTCTATTTATTAAAATAAATCCCCAAACATGATCTATCAAATAAAGATAAAGTTATTTTTGCTACAGTAGTCATACTCTTAAACTTACCCTTTGATCCCTCTTTTGCAATTAATTGCTCTTTCTCACAGGCTGAGAATGTCTCTCCATCCACTGTCCATCTATTCCCAGATTTACACACAAATTTGCCTGTTTTAATCTTAGCTGATTCATGAAGTGAATGACTTAACAATTTCTCTCCTGTTAAAACATTGTCAGGAAAACACATTCACCAATAATTGTGGAATACATATTTTGGGTGGTGGTTGCAGTACTAACCAATACTGTTTCACTTTTAGAAATGGTCTTCTGCATAATTTAAAACATATATTATTCAACTAAACAAAAACCCATGGATGAACATACATGCAAGCCAACCCAATGCATTCAGGTTACGCCAGACTTGTACCCAGCCAGATTCATTTGTTCACAAGCAATACTTATGATTAAAAGTTCTTAGACCTTCCTGCACTGAAGTAAGTTTTCCTAACACAAAAGAACTACTAAAATAATCAGAAACTATGCATGTGACACACTTAAAAACCAACTAGGTTATGAGAGAACATGATGCTGCTTCAGTTTGGACAGCAGCAGTATTTCAGCTTCATTTTACCAGTATTTATACTACTACACTTAGGAGACTAGAGAAAATTTCAGGGTTATGTGTCCTAGGCTCTCATTATATGCTTATGCTGAGACTGAGCAACACAAGTTACAGGATGCTTATGTAAATTGAGTTAAAAGAAGATAATGTGTTCTATCCATAAAAATTATACTTCTGCCATGGAGCTGATTATCCTTGAGCACAAAAAACATGCAGATAAGTAGGGACTGGGTTAAAATGAGCTCAGAGCAATTTACCTTGTTGCAGCAGATAGCTGAAATTTGAGACATTGTCATAACTTGAGCAGATATTTCCTTATACTGATCTAAGGAACCTGCAATTAAAATAAGATTTACTGTACCGTAGAGATTTAGTTTGAATATTTTCTTAAATTTTCTCTCTCTCAAGAAGCAGTCACTCTTTACATATGCATTAAGAACGAACTTACTTATGTTTTCATACGGCCATGTTCAATGTTTACAAGCACACTTAAACTCTCCCAAGACAGAAGCAACTCATACTAAGTAACAATTCTGCTCATAACTTCTCTCCCAACTGTTGCATTCACTAATGGGAGCCAACATCTCCAGATGTATAGAACCTGCTACTGAGGGGAAACTCTCACTGAATTGGCTCCAGAGAGTGTAGATAGGCTCTGCAGCAGAGCATCAAGGACGTAACCTGACCATCAGAAATTAGGAAAAAAAACCCCTGAAGTAATCCCTATATATTCAAAACTCTAAACCACTGGCACATCTTTAGACCCATTTTTCAATAATTTTTATTTCCTGCCAGTTTCAGCCTTCTGAACCATACAGGAGTAGCTTGATTTCCCCCATCTCAATCTCCCATCTAACAATTCTTATTGTACTTAACCAAACAAGCGTTTTATCTCCTAAAAAACAAACCACTTTTTTT
Organism: Athene cunicularia; assembly: GCF_003259725.1. Taxonomy (NCBI): domain Eukaryota; kingdom Metazoa; phylum Chordata; class Aves; order Strigiformes; family Strigidae; genus Athene; species Athene cunicularia. Next base: position 19,608,544 of record NW_020799142.1, read on the forward strand.
CTGTCTTAGTCTTGGGCTGTGCCCACTCTCCTAAAGCTTTTCACCAGTCCCAAGTTACAGTTCACCCTCTCATAGGCATTTATTCACCCTGAGAGCAAGGATAAGCAGCCACAGAAGGTGTTTCATTGTATTTTTGTTTTTTTCCATATGTGTTTATGCATTGTATAGGCACTAAGAACTGTATAGGCACTAAGAAAGTCAGTACTTTCCAGAAGTATCAGATTCACTCTTGGTGCACACTACAAGGGTCCTCTGTGAGTCTGCAGCTGACAAGGACCTCCATGTGAAAAACAAATAAAAGCACTCAGGAACAAGTGCATAAAAACCTCAAATTCTGCCCAAATTTCTAAGCAGGTGTGACAATAATTCACCAGGGAGGCTTTGTGTTATTATTTGAATAGATTCAGAAAACTTTTTTTGCATGATGAAAAGAAAGAAGCCACAGTACAACCTCTACCATCCCAGTCTTTTTGTTTAATAACTGAAATTACCAGAACATTATTTTGCCTTTCAGAGTCTGCTTAGCACAGGAAAAATATTTTCCACTCACTTACATGCAACAACAGGCAGCAGCTATGCAGGCACTCTCCATTCAATATTTAATATATTTTACATGATAAACTGTCATAGCCAGCATTTATTTTAAATAATATTTCAAGTGTGCTACTAGACTAATATTTAGTGTGCTACTAAACTAATGTTTAGTATGGCTGAGCAGAACATATTACAGGTAAAGTAACAATGGTTTAAATTTATCTGAGACATGGGAAGTTTGAGCCATATATAATTGTTGTACTTCAACATACCAGTTACTGATGTATTTTTCTTCAAAAAAAATTGAGTTTTCCTTATGTATAATGTAAACCATAAGTGACAGATATTAGATGTCTCTGTTTCTTCTGGAATAGAGTTAATTTTCTTCCTAGTGGCTGATAAACTGCCATGGTTTGGGTTTAGGATGAGAATAATGTTGAAAACACACTGATGTTTCAGTTACTGCTGAGCAGTGCTTACAGTAAGCCAGGGACTTTTCAGCTTCTCACACTGTCCCACCAGCAAGTAGGTGAGGGTTCACAAGAAGGTGGGAGCAGGGACAACTGGGACAGCTGACCCGAAGTGGCCAAAGGGATATTCCATACCGTATCATGTCATGTTCAGCCTATAAACTAGGGGGAAAGCTGTCCGGGGTGCCTCTGCTCACAAAGGGACTGGGCATCAGTCAGTGGGTGGTGAGCAACTGTTTTTTCGTTTTTATCACTTGTTTTTCTTGGGTTTTATTTCTCTCTCTCTCTCTTTTTTTTTTTTTTGTTTGTGTTTTGTTTTGTTTTCTTGTTATTTTCTTTTTCATTAAAAATTATTATTTTTGTTTTCTATTATTCCAATTATTAAGCTGTTCTCATCTCAACCCACAAGTTTTTTTATTTTTCCCCTTCCAGTTCTCTCCCCCATCCCACTGAGGTGGGGAATGAGCAAGCAGTTGTGTGGTAGTTAGTTGCTGACTGGGGTTAAACCATGACATAGGCAAATCTAACAGACTACATTGGACCAGATGTAACTAATCCTAGTTTACATTGTTTGAAATCTCCATTATCTACATTGGCTGAAGTGACTGCAAATGACATTTGAGATTCACTTTCAGGTTTGTATGGTTTTGAATTTAAATGCCTGTTGCAACAGAAAGCAATGAGCTAGCAGTGTTGGCTCTATTGTAGTTTTCATATTGGCAGATCTTAAAGATGTGGCCTCATTTGTAGCTCATTACTTTGAGGTCACTTTTTCATCTGATACTGCACTAACATTTAATTCCTCAGAATACTTCATTCTTGAATAAAAGTCAGCACAAAATAATATCAGAATATAAAAATCTTCAGTCTGTAATTTTACTCTGATTTTTACCTGTACTTTCTTATAACTGGAATTGTAAGCCTTAGGCAACTGCTGCACCCTTTTGAAGCTTTCTCTTGTTTAAACACTGTTTGCCCTGAATGACAGCCCTCTTGGATCTTATGAGACCCAGTTTTGTAGGTTATGCACAGATTTAATCTTCTGATTTAAAGATAAGTCTACTCCATATAAAGAAGCTGTAATCATAGCAGATCATTTGGTAATTTTGTAATTTCAGCTGCAGAAGTTAAAGGACCACAGAGCTTTTAGAAAAATATGGCACCTCATGTTTCACATTTAACAATTGAAGCAGATCACCAATTTAAATCCTAATTTAAATCTAAGTAATTCCATTGGGGGGGGGCTTCAAATACAGGGAAGTTTTTCCCTATATTGTTGATAGAAATAGTTCATTATAACTAGTACTTGGCTGAAATCTGTGTTAAAGATAATACACCGAAAAAAACTTATAAAAGTAATGATAAAACTTTAGATTTCAGCAAGTCTTAATTATAACTCTTCATTCCATCCAAACAAAAACCTATAAAAGATACCTATTTAAGTAAAATCAAATTAAGATCTTAGAGTTTGATTTATTTTCAAATTACTTCATGTCATAATGCTTTGTGTTGTTATAATTATGTTTTGCAGTCTGCACAGAGAAATGATAATTTTTCTTGAATGCTGATTTCTATGCTGATTATATATATTGACATCACTGAGGTCATCCATCTTCCTTTCAAGTGTTGAATACTTCTGCTCTTAGCATATCAATTCACCAGAAATTGATAAAAATAATAACCTCAGCAGCCAGAAATCTAAAGTTTTGAGTTGCCTTCATTTCTCTAAATTCATTTAAACAGCATTCAGAAGGGTCACTTTCTTTTAACTTTGGCCTCAAATTTACACCTAAATTCCCTTTGCTCAGGAACATGCCATCAGCTTACAGTACACACTGAGGAGGTTCTCTGTAATATGCTACATAACACATGATTGCTGTGTATAAAAAAAAATTCAATATCAATCTCTAATGAAAGCCAAAACTTAAGAAATAACTCTTCTCTATTTGTAACTGTAGTTATATAACTGTAATTAGTTTTAATTCCATGAGACAAAGGAACGTCTACATGGTGTTGTGGATATCCCTTCCAAAAAAATTCCATCAAACCAGTTTTCTTCAAAAGCTATTGTGCACCTTTCCCCATTTATCAGTTCTCTGGGGTTTTTTTCTGCAATTATCTATGGGCATGTGTAAAATGATACTGCAACTACTTTAAACCTGGTTACAAATATGTCAGAATCAATGTCTTTCTCAGTAATGCCAAGTGACCTAAAAGGTGACAAAGGTCACAAGCTGTTGCTTGGAAGGCTCAGGCTGACCATCAGAAAAACAAGTTCTTCATTGGGTTGTTAACCTAGCAGTTCAAAAAGTCTGCTCAAAGACTTTTGTAGTTTCTATCCCTTGGAGATTTTCAGATCTCACCTGAGCAAGTCTCTCAGCAACCTGACCCAACTTTGAAACTAGCCCTGCTTGAAGAAGTAAGGTCCAGTAGTCCCAAATGTCCTTTTCAACTAACTTTTCTATTATTTTATGGACCCATATATAAAAAAATGCTACATCTTTAATTTTCAACATCAAGTGTCAAACAGGCACACTGGTCTGGTTAATACCTTTCAAACAAATCTTTACTAGCTTAAATTCAAAGTGCCTCTGAGGACATGGTCTAAGACTGAAAAAACTGCAAAGAATATTTTTCCCATTTCTTTTGTCATGCAAAAAAGATCCAGATTTGTAATTCAAATAAGAAGAGTATGAAGAGCAGGTAGTGTTGCAGCCAGGAGGGTAAACATTCGGTTGGGAGCTGTATGGGCAGGTACAAGGGGCAGTTTTCTATAGACATTATCTGTCCTGGTTAAATAGCATGACTTCAACTTTTCCTGAAATTGAAACCACCAGAAGTTGCACTGGCTAGATAAATTGGGGAACAGGAGAAATCTCTGCTGATTATACGTTGGACCATGAACAGCACTTATCTGCATAGTAGCAAAAGAAAGATTTCTCTTGCATTCTGTAGGATAAGTGGACTTCTCTGAAAGTACTTTAAGAAGCCTCTTGTCATAGCATGAGAGGGAGATATATGCAAAAGCTCTGCCCATATTTAGTACCCAGTTTGATGCTGTTGCTCATTGAAAACAGCATTAAAGAAACTGCAGTGTTCTTCCAGAAGCTATGGAACACTCAGTGACTTTAACTCAGTGAATCCAGAAACAAATTTATCAGGATTATTACTTGATGCTGCTTTAGTAACATAACTGGTGATAGAACCCTGCCATTGAGTGAACCCCGCCATAGAGTGAGGCTGTGGGGATACAACAGAAGATTAGCCAGGAGGATTGTAAACATGCTCAGGTGACTTGCAGCTGGGCTGTTGAAAAACACATACATCATACTAATTGTTGTTTAGCTTTGTGCACTTGACGGATAGAATGTCTGCATTTAGACAACATAGGCCTGTGAGACTCTGAGGCGCTCTTGGTATTCCTGCCCTGCTGTGGGCAAGATCAAATCACAGTGGAAAACCACGCCTGCGAAAATCCCTGATATATTCAGGTGAAAGCAGCAGGTTTGAGATTTTTTATTTCTTCTCCTTTCTGGCTAGTAAGGGCTGATCTCCACAGCGCCTACGTCTCCACTTGCATGCCTCTGCCCAGGTGCTGCTGCATAGATCCACCAGGTTGTGAGGTAATGAGAATAAATTTACTCTTTGCATTTAATCCATGATTTTGTGGTTGTTCTTGTGACCTGCCTGTGCTGGCTCATACATGTGGTGTAGTCAGCAGGATCCAGGAACTGCTATGCCATGGCTAAAAAAGAAAAAGTCAGGGATGGGAGAGGCCATAATGGTGATTCCCTTTATTCCTGGATGGTCCAGTATTGAGGACTGGACACTCATGGCTGCTTTTCTGGCTACAGTGACTCCTCCAGAAGCATGGCCTGAAATAGGTAATGGGGCAGTGGTTATCCCCCAGACAATTGAAACAGCTATGTGTAGATTGCCATGAAAATCAGCACTGGATTCTTTTCACAAGTTAGTGGGTAGCTTGCAATGGTTATTAGTTACCAGTCCTAGAGCTCTTGACAGTGAAGTTGCATTACAGATTAAAATGAGAGAATTGGAAAGGGAAGTCAGAACTTTACAAGATGCAAAGCTTATTCTACAAGAATCAATTACTATTCAAGCAGAGTGGTGCTATGAGCTGCAAGACAATGTAGAGTGGTTGGTATTGTGAATTGCTCATAAACAAAGGGATGAATATGGGCAAAGAAGTTTTGATTTCCCAAGTCCATGCTCTCATAACAAAACTGTCATGGGATCCTGAGGAATGGGATGAAGTACTCAGAGTGAGTCCTCAGACTCCAAGATTGGGTTTGAATTTGATCCAGACATAAAAGACATGGAGGTGGTGGAAGTATAACCCCTTATGCAAATGATGGGACAGCAGTAACAGTGGAGGGTGGAGTGCAGGTCATGTGTACTTACACTCTGAAAGAGTTTAGGGTTTTTTTCAGACATCTATCGGAAAAGGAGCAGGAAAGACATACTGGCATGGATTTCACAGGCTTGGGATAGTGGAGCTGCATCTATTAATTTATTATCTTTATAGTAATTGCAACTATTTAGTGCCTGTGATTCACTATCTAGTAGCTAGAGTCTTTTCCACATTTCTCACTCCCATTATGTACTCAGTCTATCACTTTGCATTCATAAATTTTCCTTTTCAAGGCAACATCATCTCTGTAATTTGTGTTCCCAGGCAGAAAGCAAACAAGACCCACTCATCTCAATAGGCCCTCAACTTCCACAGAAATAGAAATTGGAAAATATCATTACATCAGAAACTACAATGGCCATAAAAAGAATTTACAATTCTACCAACATAAAATACAGTTAGTCCCACCTGCTTCACAATTCAGTTCTCCTCAACACTGACTGTCTAGTCCAACTCCACACACCCTTCAATGAGCAATCATCTTCCCATGACCATTCACCAAATATACCTCCCAATACCAAATATAATGTGGATGATTACCACATTCTAGGGGAGCACTCCTCAGGAACAGCATTCCTAGCCCAAGCCCAGCAGTCATCCCTGCCTTCAAAAACTACAGCCCAAGCCAAACCTCCATCCAAACACTGGCAATGAACATTGCCTCACAGAGCAGCGGAGACCAGGTAAAAACAACCCAGCTGGGGAGAAAACAATTAAGTCCCTCAAGCTGGGTTTTTCTTCCTAAGCAACTGAAAAAAATCTCACCTCCACATACAGCCTGCAAGAAACAACAACAACAACAACAACAACAACAACAACAACAACAACAATAATAATAAACAACCACTAAACACAATCATACAAGGTTAAACACATTATAAATGCACCATTTTTTCAGCTACCACAAAACACCCCTTATTCTCAGCTCATCCATTCTGCCACCTGCCTGCCATAACAGGTCATCACTCTGTGTCTTCAGCACCCAGGAACATCCTTTCCAGGGTCCTCAAACATCACCCTGCTTGCAAAAACCCTCGTGAGCCTAACCTCTGGCTATATGCTGGCCATGAACATCTTCTCACACAGCAGCCAGGACCAGGGGAATACAAATCTGGTCAGGAAGAAGAAAAAAAAGTCTCTCAGGTTTGGGGGAGGGGGGGGGGATGGTGTATATTTATTAATTAAAAAAAAAAAAAAAAGATATTAACTATCTACATTCAATACAATGGGAAAGAAAGGAAATCCACACATACAATGATAGAAACATTCCAAAAATAGCACTCATTCAGAATCCACTCAATCCATCCCTCACTCAAAACATGACCATTTCTGCACCCACCTGCCAGAGTGGTAGATCAACCCAATTCTATAACCATCCCTGGAACTGCATCATTGTGCACCTCAAACCAACATCACCACTCTACGTGATTCCACAGCATCAGCTTTAATAACTGAAGCGGAGGAATGTTTCCCTCTGGGCACCACTCCTGCTTCTTCTTCACTTTGATTTATATACTCCAGCAAACCTCATGGAAGGATTTGCTCCTGGGATCCAAATGGCCCTCTGGCACCTGCAAAAGTCAAAGGAAGGGACTCTATAGCCTGGTTGCCAACAGCAAAACTGAAACCACCCAAACAGACCATGTTAATCAGCAAATTATCATCCCATGCTTGGACCAATCCACCCCAACCAGAATTGCTACACAAACGAATAAAGCAGCTCCACCTCAGACACATATATATGCTCTACAAACATGGCCTAAGGATGCAAGAATGCCACAAAGGGTAAAGTTGATATCAGACCAAGAGACACAGCCTGACAATAATAAGCACAACAATGCCAAGGTCACGTGACACAGACGGTCCAGCATAGCCTGTCATAGAACACCAAAGCTCTGGACAAAAGATGGGTGCAAAACCCACAATGACTGATGGAGACAAAATGCTGGGAAAGACTAAAGACTATGATGACACAGGGAAGAAACCTCTGGAAAAATTCGCAGGAGAGTCACTGGGACTAGAGCTGATGTCTAAGCCCAAGCAAGAGCTACAGGAAAGACTGGCCAAATGCAGCTGTGATGTTAAATTGGACCAGCAGCTTTGCGCCTCTATGTTATGATGCTAAACAAGCTGTGCTGATAACTTGAGGCTGCAGAGATGCAACAGCTGGCTACTACGATCACAGTAAGACGTGAGTATGCCTGAGGCTCCTAAAGCATGAAGGCCATTGTTATGGTTTGAGCCTAGAGGGCAACTGAACACCATGCAGTTGCTTGCTCACTCCTTCCCCCTCAGGATGAGAAGTAGAAAATAAAACAAAAGGCTCAGGAATCAAGATAAGGATGGGGAGGGATGATACACCCATTATTGTCACAGGCAAAGGACAGATTTATAAGGAGAAATAAAAAGCCTATTCATTTAATTAACACTACCACTGAACAAACAGTGTAGGACAGTAAGACGCATTACCACATCCTAAAAACACCTTCCCCTCACCCCTCCCCTTTTCCTGGGCTTAGCTTTGCTCCCTATTTCTCTATCTCCTCCCCTCCAGTGGTGCAGAGGGCAAGGGACAGGGGTTGCAGTGAGTTCATCACCTGTTGTCTCTGCCACTCTTTCCTCCTCAGTGGGAGGACTCCTCACACTCTTACTCTGCTCCAGTATGGAGTCCTCCTCACAGAAGACAGTCCTCCATGAACTTTCTCCAATATGAGTCCTTCCAAAGGGATGCAGCTCTTCCTGAACTTCTCGAGCGTGGGTTTCTCTCACGTGTTGCAGTTTTCCCAGTGATTGACTACAACAGCACAGGCTTCCCTCAGAGTCCTGGCCTTCTTCAGGTACAGCCCTCTGCTCTGGTGTGGGGTCCTTCACAGGCTGCAGGTGGGCATCTGCTGCACCATCGACCTCCATGCGATGCAGGGGAGTCTCTGGTCCAGTGCACCTCCCCCACTTCTTCTCCTCCTTTCTTCCACTGACCTTGGTGTTTGCATAAGTGTCTCACAGCTCCTCCTCACAACTCCCACTCCTCTCCCTACACTCCCCTTCTTAAATATGTTATCACAAAGGTGCAGCCACCATTGCTAATTGGCTCAGCCTTGGCCAAAGGCAGGTCCAGCTTGGAGCTGGGGGAACTTTAAGAAGCTTCTCACAGGGGCTGGTCACTGCTGTAGCCTCCTCTCCTTCTACCAAAAAGCCACGCCACATGCACAGACCCAACATAGCCAAGATAAACATCGAAACATCAGGTAAGTAAGGAACATGTATGAACACACACTAGACATATGGCTCAACTCTACCCAGGGCACACATCTCACATGTATCACTCCCTCTACCTGCATGAGGCTGACTCCCTACAGTCTACCCTCCCATTGTGCTAATGTCTGGACATACGTGGTCCACCACCCCCCCCCCATATTTTTGTCCTGCTACTTCACTTTCATGGTTCCACAGGTTCATGCTCAATGGCAATCCTCGATAGCGGCCATGTCACCTAAATAATCATTTTACAAGAGGCTTGGCAAGTGCTACTACAACCAATTTTGTTTGTTGAGGGTATCTGATAATGTAAGAAAAACTTTGACCACAAGGTGTCAGTCCAGGGCAGCTGAAAACAAATCAGGGTAAAAAGGCTCATGAATCTTCATTCTATCGTGGAATCTCTCTGTATGTGTAAATGATGGATCCAGGTTTCTTTCCCCTCTACCTTAACAGCGTAAAATGAAGCTAATAATACCATTTAAGGCCTTTCTCATTTCGGTCCAAATCTATTTTTCCTTCTAAAATTTTTTACATAAACTTGATCTCCAGGTTGTATGTCATGTACTTGATTTTCAGGTGTCACTCCTTGATACCAATAAGCACGATATATTAATTGTGAAAAAGAATTCTCCAAATACATTAAGTAATGAGCTACCTCTTCATCTCCATCCAATAAACTCGTTTTAACTAGAACATAATTCCCTGGAACTACTATAAGCCTCCCAAATAAAATTTCTGCAGGTGAAATACCTATCAGTTGTCTGGGAGTGCTCCTAATATTCCACAATACTAAATTCAATGCTTCTGGCCATTTTAAGCCTCTTTGTTTACAAACTTTGTCCAATTTGTCCTTAATTCTATTAATTCTTTCTACTTGACTCTACTTGATTTGGGACAATAGGTCATATGCAGTTGTGCTCGGATACTTAAAGAATAATAGACCTGTAGTAGAACAGCCGCTGTAAAATGTGCTCCCCTATCTGAATCAACTATTTCAGGAACTCCATATCTGGGAATAATTTCTTTTAAGAGAGCTTTAACATCTGCCTTTGAATCATTTTTTCGAGTGGGGAAGGATTCTAACCACCCTGATAACTGATCAACAACAAGAAGTAAATACATAAATTCTATTGCTTTAGGCATTTCAGCATAGTTATTCTCAAGTCTTTGGAAAGGATATGTTGCTGGGGGCCACTTTGCTAAAGGAGTTTTAATTCCAAAAGATACATATTCTTTGCTGCTGGCAGCCTTTGCAAACCCTCTTAGCTGCTGCATAAATTCCTGGAGCTGCCCATGATATTTGTATACTCAGTGCAAAAGTTTCAGGACCCCCGTGTGTCTTTTCATGATTCCAATGTGTGATCAGTAGTATATATCTTTTGGGGAGCAATGGTTTACCCCATAAAATCCATTGTCCTCCATGGCGTTGGGACCTGAGTTTCTCCCATAACTGGTTTTCTTCTTTCAGGAATTCTTCATAAAGTTTCCCTATTTCAGGCAACTCATTGTTCAGCTCCTCCTTCTGAATTAAAGTCACAATAAAAACAATTTGTTATGCGGTGGCTTTCACTGCTTGATCAGCAAGGGCATTTCCTTTGGCTATTTTGTCTTTCTTGTTAGTATGAGCCTTTTTATATATATATCACAGCCAATTTGGAAGGCAATTGTATTGCTTCTAATAAGTCTTTTATCTGCTTCCCATGCACATTGGTTTTACCTGAGTTTCCATGGCAACAGCATATCCAGTACACCTCCAACCATTTTCATAATATGATGATCCCTCTGCAAAAAGGTTCAAGTCTGGGTTATCTAAAGATTGATCTGTTAAGTCATTTCATGGCTTGCTTGTTGTATTTACCACCTGGGTGCAGTCATGGCTGTCTTTCTCACTGTCTGTAGGCAAGGGCATTAAAGTAGCAGGATTTAAGGTTTTACATCTTACATTTTAAATCATCAGCAAGTAAAAGTATCAGTTCATATCTGTGCCCTTTGAAAGTGCCTTTTCTGCACATTATTTTAAGAGAATTTCCACTTCATGAGGTACACATACTGTAAGGGGATGTCCCAAGACTATATTTTGAGTTCTCTCTACTAATTCAGCAGCAGTTGCTATGGCTCAAATAAAAAAATGGAGTTCCTTTAATTACTGAATCTAATGTACAAGAATAATAAGCTACAGGTCTCTCACAGGGGCCTAAAGTTTCGGTCAAAATGTCATTCACATTTCCCTTATTTTCAGTACAATATAGTTTAAATGGTTTATTATAATCAGGAATTCTTAAAGCTGGGTCTTTTAACAAGGCTTCTTTTAAAGCTCAGAAAGCCCCTACCCCTTCTGGGCCCCATGTTACTGGTTCTACTTCCTCATTTTTAGTTGCCTCATATAGAGGTTTATCTATTTCACTAAATCTAGGGATCCATGTTCTGTAAAATCCTACTTGGCCTAGGAACCCCCTTAACTGTTTCTTAGTCACTGGTCTCAGTATTTCTTATACTGCCTTTATTCGTTCAGGGTCTATTTCCCTTTCTCCTGGTTTAAGAACAAATCCAAGATATTTTACCTGTTGTTGACAGAGTTGTAGTTTGGAGAGAGATGCACAGTGACCCTTTTTTGCTAGTTGTACACACAAATATTCAGTGCCTTGCATACATTCTTCTTCAGTGTGACTAGCTAATAACAGATCATCAATATACTGAATCAAAACAGACCATCCTGGAAATTTTAAATCCCTTGAGTAATTTTTTTAGATTTGAGAAAAGATAATAGGTAATTAGTAAATTCTTGTTGTAATTGGGTTCAGGTCAGTTGCTTCCCTTCTTATATAAAGGGAAAAACAATTGACTTTCTTCTGCAACGAGAATGCTAAAAAATGCACCAGTTAAATATAAGACAGTATAATATATTGTGCCCATAGTGGTATTTGTGTAAGAATCAAATTCAGGTCAGGAACCACGAGATGTGGTGAAATGACGTCTTCATTTATGACATGACGGTCTTGGACAAATCTGTATTCTGCATCTCCATCCTTATCCACCTGATGTTTACTTACTGGCAGAATGGGGATATTATAAGGACTTTCACATTCCTTAAGGATTCCTTCTCTCAAAATGAATCAATTTGGTTTTGAATCCTTGGTATAGCTTCATCAATTATGGGATATTTTTTAATTGAAGGAGGTGACCCTCCTTTTGTTTTTACTACCACTGGTTCTGCTGATGTAAGCAGTCCTATGTCTTCACTGGAGGTACTCCGTAGTTCTCAGGGGACTGCTTCAAGTGTTTCTGGAATTTCAGAAGACAAGACTTCCTCTTTAGAGATGCATACAGTCTCAGAACCCATAATGATTAATCGAATTCCACTAGGAGCCAGAGATATTTGAGTACCAAATTCCTGCAAAAGATCTCTTCCTAATAAAGATATGGGAGAGTCTGGGGATATTACAAATCTTCCCCATGGTAATCTTCCAGCCAAAACAATAGGGAGAGGTGTGGAAAGGTATTTAATTTATTCTCCTACTACTCCTTTTATAATTATTTTCTCCTCTGAAATTTTACAGCCTTCAAAATTTGAGACATTGTTGTTCCCATATCCACCAAAAGAATTAACATAAATTTCATTTATCTTTGCAGTAATTTGTCCATGCTCATTTACCTCTATTCCCTGAAGGGACATTTTAGCAATCCTCCTGTAAGTATGGAGTCCTTAATTCACTGTGAATGAGGTTGCAATGGGTATGAAGGTGTAGATCTTTGTCCAGAAGCTACCGGACAAAGTGCACATTCCTGTTGTATGTGACCTAGATTACCACAATAAAAACATTATAGAGAATTAGGATTTAACTGAGTTGGTGGCAGGGGGGTTGGGGCTCCAACTTCTGGAATGTTGGCCTGATGGCCCCTACTTCCGAAATTTCCCTGCGGAAATACCCTACCTCTTTCTGGGGGCTTATAAATTAGAGTAATATCAGCCACCAATAAGCGAATTTCCCTTTTTTTCTCCTTTTGTTATTGCTTCTTTTCTAGTTTGTGTTTATCCACTTCTCTTTTCTGTTTTTCCTTGTCTCTCCCATCATAAACAAATGCAGAGATAATAAGTATTTTAGCTAAGGTCTACCGTTACCATCTTGGCATATGAAAACTATTGCTGACTTACTGGCTTACCTCATGCTGCCTCACAATTCAGCTGTGATCTGCTCAACTCTCACTCACATGTGCAGACACCCCAAAAATCACCTTAATCCTCTAAACTGACTCTACAAGACCATAAAGTACAGGCACAAACATAGAGCCATACAATGGCAAATAGAATGCCATACAATGCAGCACTCAGGTCACAGACAACACCAAGCACCATTACCAAGCATGGCAATGCCAGACAACACAAGTCACTGATAAGCAAAGCAATTTTAGATTGTTGCCCAAACCTATACCAAGTACTGCAATGCAATTCAAAACCAGAACAATGGATATGTGAGAAGCCAGGCTTTAAGACCAAAGCCCATAAGGACACAGGGATGAAATGCTGATCTCTATGGACACAGAACTTTCAAGAACAGAGTTGTCATTCCAGCCCAGATCACCTCTGCAAAGGTGACCCTCCAGAAACATCTGTCACACAAGACACACTTACAGCTCCAATCACAAGACAAGTGCTTGACAGACTCTATGCTGAAGCATCAAGGCATTAAGAGACCTTACAGACACCAACCAAGGTGTATGCCAAGTGGGGTTTACCCATGTGGCAGAACAGAGACCTGTGGAAGGCACCATGTACTATATATACACAAGACAGAACACAGAGAATACAAATGACACTAGGACACCGACACAAGCCACAATATTCACAACCTGTAGGCCAGACCTCTGGCCCGCTATCTGTCCTCAGACTTAATGAAGCCTAAACAGACCTCTCCACGACCCTGAAGTTATAGCCCCTGCTGATCCCACCCCACCTACTTCTTTTGCCCCTTGACATTCCTTTCCCTCTCATCAGGAGCACGTCACCTAACCATTCATTCCTGCATTCACCAGGTTCCTCTTCATTATCTGCAAGACAGAGTGCTGCTGGTCACCAACACACCAAAGAGTATTGACCTCTCAACAATACCCTCCTCAGAAGTGCGATGCTGCTCCCAATAACCAAATGTTGCAGCCACCATCTCCCATGCAAGCTAGAATACTGGAGAAATTAAGTAGTCATCACACTCAGAAGCAATCACCCGCTCTGCAGTTCCCACCCAGACACTCCTCTCCATCAACTCTCCTCAAATCCCCCACTGTTTGAGTAGAGCACTCACGTGCTTGCAAAAGCGAAGAGAAACACTTGGCTGACTTGCCGCCTGATCCTCGGCAATTTGGGCCCAAGCTGACCGCTTAACAATTCTACCATCTTTTTTCAAACTGCTCATTGCCATGCTGTTTCACCCCTCTGGGAAGGAGTGCAGGACCTGCCAAAAAACAGAGGAAAAAGCCCATGGTGAAATGCCACCCAAATCCTCAGCCTGCTTGAAGCACTTCCTCTCCCCTGCTCCTTCCACAGTTCACTGTGCCAAGGCCTGGACGCCACCTGTAAGACTCAAACAGGGTATGATTTTAGCTACAACAATATTATAAATGCCTCAAAAAAAAATGCTACTTCAGCACACCGGTCATCACTTGCCTTCGCAGTGTGCTCTGGTGCCAACATCCCACTTCACACATTGATTCACACCTAGAAAATAAAACCAAAACAGTATAAGCCACTCAGAGGCACCAACAGTCACACAGACCCTCTGACATTGGATCCTGGCCCATCTTTGCCCAGTGCTCCGCTCACCTCTTCTGTCACCCTTCAGCACATGGCTTCTCGCTCCACATCTTAAAATTCCCAACCATGTAAAGCAAGTCACTGAGATGCTAACCAATAGCTTTACAAGACCAAAGGTTTGTTTTCTTTCTGCATGTGCCTTCTAGCTACAGCTAGAAAAACAAACCCCAAATCTTGAGCCCCACATAGAAGCTAAGGCTTATTCAAGATTCAACCCACTCAACTACCACACAAACTGCCAGTCCCAGAGGGCCAGAGTCCAACCTCTAGCACCTGCCAAACACAATGAAATATCTCTGTGGCAGCTGTCTACAACTACTTGCCCCATGATGGACTGCATGGTCTTTGCCAAAAGCATCTGTGCAACTCAACATATTACTAAACAACCATAAAGCTATGCTACCCTTGTCTTTACTAATGCTACACCCCCGGGCAGAGCAGCTCCAACCCTGACACAGACTGACACCACACACAGACATGACAAACAATGTGACCATGAGACAGACATGAGAAGACAACAAGCAAGAATGACTACTGAAGGGAAGATGACACCAGCAGAGAAGCTGTATGGCACCACGAGTATGGTCACAGATGCTTTATAGTGGCCCTGGAAAGAGAGGTGTCTGCTGCAGCCCATGAGAGAAAGCTATCATCAAAACAAGAATACATGAGGATACATGAGGAACTGGGCTTTAAGACCTAAGACCATTAAGGACATGGGGTTGAAACCCAGAAGATAACTGTGCAAACAGAACTCTCAACAGCAGAGCTGCAGGCTCCACCTGGATTGCTACTGCAAGAGATGACTGCTCATGAACATCTACAAAGCAACACATACCTGATAGATCCATGTTATAAACTACAATTGGAAAAAATAAGGGCTCAACAGGCACTATGCCAATGAGGCGATACACTTGAGACTCTCAGGAGAACTACTGGGGAGCCTGCGGATCACAAACAACTATGGAGATGTCAAGACCTGAGAACACTATGGTAGAAGACACAGAAGACAGACTACAGAAACTATACAACAACACAGACTGGTGGGGTTGGATGACTTCCAGGAGGGTTGGAAGATTTCTGGTAGGGTTGGAAGACTTCTGGTGGGGCTGGAAGACTTTGTTAATATATGATGTATTTTGTACATAGGGTATAAGTTAAAAAACATAACAATAGTAAGCAGTAGAAATTGGCACACACCCTAGGAGTAATAGTTTCTTTATTTATTATTTTTAAATTTAATTACAATAATTACTCTATTGGAAGTGTTGCAAGCACAAAACAATGAAAAACTGCAAAACCCACTCTTGTGGAATACCTGGTGCCCAGAGCAGACACAGGAAGGGGTGAAGAGCCACTGGTTTGTATTGCCATGGCATAAAGGAGGAATGGGAAGCGACGTGGAAGCCGTGTGGTTCCGTTCTTCTGGTTTTCACAAGAAATATTTTGTACAACTGCTGTGAAGTTATACCAAGGAATGTTTTGTGCTACAGCTCAAGAAACAGTGGCTTGAGCACAGTCCCACCCACTTGGAACAATAGTGGATAAATACTACCCTGAGTTTGTACCTAACTTGGAGACATGAGAATTCCATACAAAATCAGAGGGACAGATTGACAGGTTTGTTCTCCTCCTCAAACACCACCCCTGTCCCCTCCACCCCCCCACTC
>NW_020799142.1:19624763-19653840 GCF_003259725.1 Athene cunicularia
CCCACTCCCCACCCCCCCTCCTTCCCAAAGGGACACATCTTGGTAAGATTTGTGACCTCAGCTATGCTGAGTGACTACTGAGGGAATTAAGCTCGTGACTTCAATGGGGTTTTATTTGTAGAGCTATACAGCCATTCTGCAGTTTGTCATTTATCATAGGCAATCTTAAAGCATCTGTATATGTTGCATAAGAATAAATTGTACTATTCATAAACCTGACTGCTTCTCTTGAATGTGACCGGACCTGCAGCACATGGGCTGTTTGTGCATCTGGTGTTAAGACCTATAGGCATGGCAAGAATTGGCATGCCTATTAAGAGATAAGAGAAATAAGTCCAGCCTCCCCTAACCCCTCTAATCTTTGAGGACTGGCTAGAACACAAGGGGATTAATCTCTTACCACATTAGTAATTTTCAATACAACATACTCCTAGGGAGGCATAGGACACAGAAGAAAAACCAGAGCAGCTATTTTCACTGTAAATTTTAATTAATAAACCTTAGAACCCTAAACCAGAGTATTTTCACTACCATCATTAGGTCTCACAGTATTTTGGGTAATTTAACACATCCCTATTAGCATTCCATCTTTACTGCTTACCTGCATATCTGTCTTACAGCACTACTTAGACATCATTCCTGCCTGCTATTGTATTGTTATCAGCAGTGTTTTGATTGGAAATAAGTTACACCCAACGGTCACCTACAATTCTTTGAGTCATTTTAAAGTTATTAAACAACCTTGACACAACTGCTTTAGATCTAAGTAAGAGACAGTAACAATCATGCTTTCTTTTAACCTGTCAACAGCTACATTCACCTATAGGTATTGACAACTCTCACTCAGATGCCTAATTCTATTTTAATTTATAATTTCCAAAACTTATTTTATTCTGTTTTATAAGCTGAAATTAGAGTTGTCAATGCCTGTAAATTTTTTTCTTTTTTTTTTTTTTTTCCAACAGCTATGATTCCCTATGGGCTTTTGTCCTGATTTGAGCCCAGAGAGCAACTGAGCACCATGCAGCTGCTTCCTCAGTCCTTCCGCCTCAGGAATGGGAAGGAGAGAAATACAACAGAAGGCTTGGGAATTAAGATAAGGACAAGAAGGGATGACTCACCCATTATGGTCATGGGCAAAAGAAGGACAGTGAGAAGTATTACCACATCTTAAAAACCCTTCTTCCTGGGCTCAGCTTTGCTCTCAATTTCTCTACCTCCTCCCCCACAGCAGTGCAGTGGGGCAGGGGTTAAGGAGGTGAAGTCAATCCCGCCACTCCTTCCTCCTCAGGGGGAGGACTCTTCACATTCTTCCTCTGCTCCTGCATGAAGTCCCTCTTCTGTGACACAGTCCTCCATGAACTTTCTCCAATATAAGTCATTCCCATGGGCTGCAGCTCTTTCTGAACTGCTCCAGCGTGGGTCCCTCCTGTGTGTTGCAGTCCTCCCAGTGATAAGCTACAACAGTATGGGCTTTTCAGAGAGTCCTAGCCACCTGCTCTGGAGTGTCTACAGGCTGCAGGTGGGCATCTGCTGCACCATCGACCTCCGTGGGCTGCAAGTGATCAGCCTGCCTTTTCACTATTGGCTGCAGGGGGTGTCTGCTACGATCCACTTCCTCCCCCGCCTCCTCCTTTCTCCCACTGACTTTGGTGTTTGAATGTCTCCCTCACAACTCCTCCTTACAATTCCCACTCCTTTTCCCACACTGCCCTTCTTAAATATCTTATCACAGAGGCGCAGCCATTGTCACCAATTGGCCCAGCCTTGGCCAGATGCAGGTCCAGCTTGGAGCCAGGGGAGCTTCAAGAAACTTCTCACCAGGGGCTAGCCACCACTGTAGCCCCCTCCCCTTCTACCAAAAACCCCATCACACACACTTTTTTCCACTGACCTTGGTGTCAGCATTCAGATTTCTATAAGATTTTCATGACTAGATCTCTCTCCTAAAGTTTGGAGAACAGTAAATTATCCACTTCCTAGTTCAAAACAATAATAAATATTTTAGAGGTAAAATTTAATAGTAATACCTAATATGTAGGCATGTTTGTAATCACATTTATATTTCATTGGAATAAAATAAAATAATATCTCACTAATTTGTAACCTTATTTGCAGCCTCAAGAATACTGGAAACATTATTTGCTGGGTAATATTTACTAAAAGGCAAAAGCCTTAACCCAAGTTTTGCATAAAAAATGTGAATAAACAAATGAATTTCAGCCTCAAGGAATTAACTTCATTTTCTAGAGGTGATCCTCCTAGATTTTCTGAATGACACCTTGGCTGTGGAGCTGGGATGAAGAGTATTACAACATCTGCTTTTACATTTTAGAAAGATGAAGAAAGAATTCCAGATGTCAAACTATACTTCCCATTTGTATTTATCCTTTTAGTGATACATACTTATAATGTACATGCAATATATAAAGGACTTTTCCTTTTGGAGCCTTTTCAATCTGCTAATTAATTTTTGTTTCAAATCTTTTAAAGTGAGGTTTTGAGTATGTAATTACTTTTCAGACAAAGCAGGAAAGATGTTTTGCTACCAATCACACATGAATCTCAAGGGAGTAAGTACAAAAAATAATAATCTAGTCCATTTAGTTATTAAAGAGAAACACATACAACAAGCTAAAAGACACAAAAGTATTAGATTAGCCCAAAAGTTCACACTGTTCTTTGGTGATTTGGTTTGGTTTGGGGTTTTTTTTTAAGCAATGGGAAATGACATTGGAGACATTAATAGATTTTTCAGGACTTGGTATAATTTTCTAAATTCACAGAATAATGAAGATTCTTTTACATATCACTTAAGAAGTAGGAGCCTAATTCATCTGTTCTGAAACAAAATGCAAAGATTTACAATTAAGAAATTGAATTGTGCTCTCAAGAATTCGGATAGAAACATAAGGACTTGACTTTGGTAAGTGTCTAGCAGCTGTTTTCAATATCCTTGGTTTTGCCAGGATTTTTTATGATATTGCTAACAGCTGCTCTTCTAGTACACAGTATGCCTGTCATCTGTCTATCAAATTATTTCATTTCAGCATAAACAAGGAACAGTCTGGTCTCAAAAATAGGACCTAGCAGTGAATAGGAGAGGATTCATCGAATCTATTCTTTGTAAAGAACAATACATTATTTCTAGCTCACCTGCTTGTAAATTTCTTTCTTGCAAAGA
This sequence comes from Athene cunicularia, assembly GCF_003259725.1. Lineage (NCBI taxonomy): Eukaryota > Metazoa > Chordata > Aves > Strigiformes > Strigidae > Athene > Athene cunicularia. The sequence continues at coordinate 19,627,948 of NW_020799142.1, forward strand.
AGTAACTGTGTCTTGTGTTTGCAATGGGAATGACCTATTGGCCATTTCAGTCTGCAGTTGCAGATTGTTGAGACTTTGTGTAACTTACAAGCTGGGGCTTTTGGCTGACATATGAGGTAATCGGCTCTCTAATCATGACTGACAGGCAGTTACTAGCTAAGGTATCATCAAAGAGCAGTGCTGATTAAGGAATAGCTTTATTAGCTGCATGTGCTCTGTACTGTTTGAGTGCTCTGACTGAGCTTCACTGCCCCATTGATATCCAGGTTACAATGACTATCATTTTCCTTGCCAGTGCTCTTTTACAGGGATAAGTTCTAACAGTCTACCCGTTAGCAGCATGGTAAGATGGTCAGTTTAGTAAATAAACTTATTGCTGTCAGTGACGTAGTTTCTGAAAAGTAATGTGAGCCATGGCAATGGTTGGGAAGCTAGGGCATGACACAGTGATTGGTCTACCCATCAGCAGTAATTCTGCTACCACTTAGAAAAGAAATTTTAGAATGATTAAAGGCTTACAAAAAAAAGTAATTTTATGAAGGAGTTCATAAAGGTGTCTGCTCAGTGTGCAGCAGCAGTGAAAAAAGCAAGTAAAATATTAGGAATAATTAGGGAAGGAACAGATAACAGAACAAAGAGCATAATTAAGGTACTATATAAATGTGCATAGCACCTGCAAACAGTGCCTGTGGTTTGGTTTTTTTGTCAAAAAAAAAAAAAAAAAAAAAGAGAGAGAGACAAAAAGGATAATCAAAGACAAGGAATACCTTCCATAAAATGAATTGACTAAACAAAATAGGTCTCCACGGCCTAGACTGGGAAGAGGAAGGAAAGATGTTATGAGAGGTCTACAAATCATGACGGGCAAAAGAGGTGAATTCAGCTTGACTCAGCAGGGGCATTGCATGGACAGTCATCTCATCTGCCAACCACCATCTCAGTGCTTGACTGGAGACTCAGAACAAGGATCGCACTGAGTGGTCATGTATCGCAACTGTATCTACAACTATAATTTAATGCATTTGTTACAGATGTATGCTCTTTGATATTATTTACTTCCACTTTTCAATTTTATAGATTCACAGTTCCACCATTTCACCATTTCATAATTTCATGATTTCACAATTTCAGTATATATCAGTTTCAAACTAAAAATATTTAAATTCTTTAAAAATATTATCATCAAATGTGATGAGAAGATTTTGATTTAAAACTTAAAAAATAAGTAAAACAAATTACTTCAAGTAATTCACGTGCATTTGCCATCTTATGACTCATGATTTCACATTGTTTCATATAAACAGTTGTGACAGTCAGTTCTGTAACTACACAGAAATAGAGAGGAGGGTCTAATAAGGGTAGAATAAATATTTGTATATCATTACCATTGCAAGAACAGAGTGGTGACAAACAATCACTTGCAGCTGTTTCCTCCACTCAAAAAAAAAACAAAAACAAACAACAAACCCAAAACCTCAGGCAGAAAAAAATTGTATTTTAACTTCGTTTATTTTATCTTGTTTCATTAAGGGAGAATGATAGGGACAGTTACACTGGAGGATGAGAGAGGAATATCTAGCCTTATGTTTCAAGGCAGAATAGAAATGGGGAGATGTACTTGGGGAAGTAGAAAGGTAAAGGAATATTGAAATACAAATAACTTCCTCTATCAAAATAAGAGGATCTATACTTTCAGAAAGTGTAAGAACTTAAACCTTACAATGATTTTGCATGATTAAGAATCCAATTAAGGGATAAAAAAATAGTACCAAGAGTAAATTAATTAATCTTATATTTAAATGCATGAATGCCAACTGCATGTCTGATGCTCTGATTTAGAAATACAGATTTAAAAATCAACATACAGACATTTAAAACAAACCTCAGAACAGAAATCCCAAAATAAATCTTAAGTTCTGTTAATATCCCCATTTGAAAACTAACCTCAAAGTCATATTCATAACTGAATTTTGTAGTATTTCACTGATTTATGCTTTGGGTTCTCATAAGGACCATGTTCAACCACTTCATTCTCTGCTAGCACAGCCAGGTGCTAGAAATAAAGACAGAACTCACATTTTCAGAAGAAAATGTACTCCCACAGGCTGGGCCATGACTATGGAGGAGACAACCATAGGAACTGTGGACTGTCACAAACCTCACCATTTCCTGCTCCATCTGCAAAATGTGCTCCCATAATCCATCTTTATATCAGATGGATTGACATATAGACCAGTCAGATGGATCTATCTATTTCTGCACATCAGTAGTACATAAAAATACAGAAGACACTTCCAAACTGCATGCACTTCCCCCTCTGGGGGGGGAAAAAAAAAAAAAAAAAAAAAAAAAAGAGCACATCAGGGATGGTAATCAATTTGCTTAATATTTTACTTGAAGGCACTCAGGCTTAAGTGGTAAGAGTAACAAGAGTGGATGAAAACTGTATTAGCAGAGGAGGATATCAAAGCAAATAACTGTAGAGATGTTACTGTCTCACTAGCACATTTTCATAAGAAAATTCATTTCTGTGAAATTACCATTCTATGTCATGCAGCAAAAAAAAAGTCTATGTGTTGGTTTGTTTTTTCCTTAGGTTAATTCTGGGGGTTTTTATGAGCTATTTCAGAATTTGCTTGATACAGTGATGTTCTGGACAGCTTTTATACAAAAGATTAAAATTTTTCCCCCAGTTCTAGGGTTCCATGCTCTAGACCTTAATTTCCTCATTATTGTAGTCTACCATAATAGTTTTTATGATTTGGGGACATTTTTATCCTTAAATTGAGAAATGCTGACTTGTCAGGTACTAATCTAGAAAGTGTTTCTAGATTTCTTTGCTGTTTATTAATGATCTGTTAGAATACTACTGTCATGCACAATACTTTCCAAGCACAGAAGGCAGACAAGGTTTTCCCTCTTGAAATCTGGATAAGCAAGTTCACAAATTACAAAAGTCTGGGTGGTATATAGGGAGGTATTACAACAGAAATAACAAACGCTGTTAACGATATTCTGTTGCATTTGATGAATAACCACTCAATTAAAAGAAACTGTCATTTACATATCTCACATCTAGCTTCCAGTACAGAGAAAGGGGGCAGATGGTGATCATACATAGAGATTCACTCTCCAGTGTTTTCAGGACTGCAGTGTGGGCCTGAAAAATTAATAAAATACTATTTATGTCCTTATGTTTAGCCTATTGAATATCTGGCAGAGACCCACCATGAAAACAATTAGTGCAAGCACTGTGAATACAATGGTCAGCACAAGCAGAAATAACATTAATTTTTATTATTATTATTTTAATTAATTGTTGTTATTATTAAGTAGTCTTGCAGTTCATTTAGCCTGCAAAACTAAGATATATTATCTTACTGTAATACAGGTATGAAGTTGTCTGTGATAGTTCTACATTTTGTCTCTTAATCTGAGACATATTTGCAGCTTTCTAGACAAAAAAAAAAAAAAAAAAAAAAAAAAAAAAAAAAAAAAAAAAAAAAAAAAAAAGTTGGGCCCAAAGAGAAATTATATAAACGTACTTAAACAGCCCCAAACCTTAACCCAAAGCCACACTGAAAATTATCAGGCAGTAACTTTCTCAAGCCAAAGCTTGAAATTAAAGGGGCATTAAGAAGGAAGCATGGTATTTGAAGTATTTGCACAGTATAAGTAATTTATCACTGTATCTCAAAGGATCATTTCAGCTAAGCTAAATCCTATATGTTTTATATTGAGGAATTTCACAGCAAAAGCAAAGTGGAATTTTGTTTATACAAATAACAACTGATGAATTATTCCTGTGCTAAAATAATCAGTTATGTGAGACAGACTTGTTTATGCAATATTATATGCTATCACCGAGAATTTACTTGATGTAATCTTTTTGAGCATCTAGCAATTGCATTTCAATAAAACTGAACATCTGATTTCAACAGCATAATGAAAATGTTATTCTGGCTGCTCTTGGAACTGTATGATCAGAAGTAATATCTTCACATTGAACGTGGGCATTTCCATCTAGTTATAAATCACTACAGCTTTTGCTTTCTGCATCTGGATACTCAGTTCCCACTGTGGCAATGTAAACAGCACACCTTGGTAAACATCTCAGTTCACCTCATGACTCTAAATACCTTCTTCAACTTATGAGAAACCCAGAAGAGAGGTGGATGTTCAAGTAGCTTCCAGCAATTACAAGAGCCATTGGTTTCAAGACTTCTGACTGCTTTGATGATCCCAGACTCGTTCAGAAATTGAACTCCCAGTGATTTCCATAGAGGTTGAAGTGCATTTGATGATCTGAGCCAGAGTGCAAAATAGCAGTGCTAAATTTGCAGGCAATCTTCATTAACCAAAGGGCAGTAGACAAGTTACCTTTAGTTGTCAGCCTTTCTGGTCTTTTCATCAGACAGAAACATTGTATTTGTACTGATACAACTTGGCATAAGAAGAATTCCCACCCTCATATCTTCAAGTCCAATCAACTACAGTAAACACAAAAAAAGTGGCCTTTTTAAACATCAAGTTCAAATCATCTGTTAGCCTCTGGTTCTAAAGTATAGCTTTATGTCAATGATCGTAAGTGGGACCATTCACATCCCTAACCACTGGGAGGTAGAAGATGTACTATGCATTTATTATTTAAAGATTTCTAGAACTGTGCTTGGTACATCACCTAATACATAACACTGTTGATCCATGTTTCCTAAGGGCGTTTCTGTTCTCTTCAGATTTACTTTACTGAAGTACTTTACTAAAAATGGTACATTAGATGCAGCACAGTTAAAAAAGACCCTCAAATATTACATATATAAAAACTGAGATATTGCAGTGATAAATCTTTGAACAGCTACAGCTGAAAATGTTAGTAAACAAGTTGGGTTTTGAAATTAGTTTGCAACATCTGTTGCAAAAATGATTCAATGTTTTGGATTCCACAAAGAGTTATCCCTACAATATGGTATCTGTTCTCTTTTCTTGCTCTTGTTTTGTATGAATGACACTTTTCAGATAAGAAAGAATTTCTGGGTGCTGCAGATTTTGCCATTGTAATTTGTGAAATGTACTCAAACAGTTAAAAAAAAAATCACCAATTCAAACACTATCATGATAAAATATTTTTCTTTGCATTTTGGTTTTCTAGTGCATAAAAGAACAATACTGCTGTAACATTAAATAGTCAGTGTTCAGTGGGCGACTAAATCCTTTAATCAGAGAAATTAGTCTAAACATATCACAAGAAAGGGCTACTGTAAACATTTCAACACTTCTTTGTTGTTCTGCAACTATCATGAGAATAGCTCTTTCTTTCACATTGTTTATTAAAATGTAAAAAAGCCCACTTGCACAAATGAATTATGGATAAGAATGGCAAAAATGTGTCATACTAAAAATGTAGCTGGATTTTGTTATCCCTTGAATAGGATCATGTGAGCAGCTCTACTGATTTAATTTACTTTGTTCAGTAAGGATGGCAAGATGAACAAGAGATGCTATAACCAGACAGTAATTTAGGGTTACATCTGAAGCTGGTAATGCTGAAGACTTGCATTACACACTAATGTATGGGAGTAAGGGGGAGTTACAAATAAGAATGTGTGCTAATTCTTATTAACTTACATCAGCAACATAGCTTATCATTATAATTTCTCCTTTCCCCTAAGAAAATTTGGTATTATTTTCCCTAATCAATGCATTTATTAAATTAATCTAAAGTTAGTCACATGGTATACCTTACTATCCCTAACTTGTCCACATTATATATTGCTTCCTAAACAAGTCTGGACAGCTGCTGAGTAAAGTGAAAGTTCACAGAAAAATTTAAGAAGGATGTTTCTTCCCACTCAATTTTATATAGATTCTCTCATTGCAAAATGACCTTAAACCAAACTGGGTTTTGCTTAAAAAAAACCAAAACAAAAAAAACCAAACAACTTTGGAGTTCTCTTCATTCTACTAAGACTATGGTGGGTTTCAGACTGCACTTTGAGTTACCACTCACATTGTCAGTAGTTTAAATTATATCATTATTATTAAACTATGTTTTTATTGTATGCAATTTTGACTATCAATATAATAGTGATTTTGAGTTAAACTCTGCCTATGTTTATGCCGATACTCTGTTATAAGGACCGCACCAAAGGCCAAATAACTCATCTGAATTTTAATCAATTTTTTTTCAGACACTACTACTTAAAATTTCTTACTACTCATACTTCATTATTGCTCAAATGGGTGTATTTATCAACATAAACTGTTTTAGAACAATATTACTTTGCTCAGCTAGATAACAATATATGAAATTTATATAAAATGGATCAAGGTAGAGGTGACAGGGTGATGAGCTAGAATTAGAATTACAGAATAATTTCAGAGCTTCCCAAGTGCATAATAAAAACCCCAAAATATAGTTATAAATTAGTTTATAGATTTAATTCTGTAATTTGCATTTTCAATTCTAGGCAAACCTGGGAAACAAATAAACAACAAATCTTTAAGAGTTTTACCTTAGAGGTTTGATGATTATTTTTTAGTTTCATAATTTTAACTTAATCAGATTTAAAATTCAAAGTCTTGCTGTTTTAGTAGACTCTAACACTGGGAAATGCTCTGGAAAATCTTTCTCCTTCTGTAATTTGTCTCTCTCTTATCTCTCATTTTCCCTTGATGCTCTATTTTAAATTGTTGTATCCTAAGTAACACCTCAAAGGTGTGCTGTATTCTTGGTGAAAATCAGTCTTGCTATGACATCAGCCAAAACACACAGCTATACAATACAATAAACTCCTTTAGTTACTTTAGTAGTTCTTCTAAATTTTTAATTATTTTTTAATTTTATTTAGGGGTGTGGGAATGTTGATAAGAACACCACTTAGTAATGCCAGATTCTAAAAATCCAGCAATGTCAAATAGGTTTTAAAAGTTCCTCTGGAATGCTTCTCAAATCAAAAGATTCCACAGACTATATTTATTCTTGAAAAACAGTCAGTTTTCATCAAACAAATTTTATTCTCAGCACAGCTGGTTAGCAAATGTGATGTTCACTTTTTATAATAAAAAGACATGAGTCAAATTATTTTCTCAGCCTGATGAAGTCTTTAACCTCTTAAGTTCTGCTACCTGCCTGGAAAGTAGGATAGGAACACCTATTTTCAAAAAAAAAGGAATTTAAGATTCGTTAAGCCAGAAAGAAGAAAGGTGGAAACCAGTGATTAGGGCTGTCATTCCTGAGGGAGAAAAAAAAATCTGTGTTCTATTATTATTCACAGCATTAGTTCTTTATTTTGTCCACTGACCTTCTAGTATTATACTTCCAAGAACTTCAACTGTTTTATTACTAGCTTGCCTGTGAATTTTTACAACTCAATTAATTTCACGCCTAGGAAATCCAAAAACTTTCCTGACAGTAATGCAAGATCTGCACAGAAATCACTTCATCATTGTAGATCTCATCACAGGGTGGAGTCGCCTTCAGTGAGGTAGTTCTGAGGACAAAACCTTAATTAGGGGAATGATAGACAGAGATAATTTGATCTGTCAAAAGGTAAGCCTTCTTTATTTTGGTGAACATCTGTGATGGTGAATTTAATCCCTTCTGCAGAGGAGTTTGTGGTGGAATGCAGATGGCACTGCAATTTTATTATGTTTCAAAAATATTTTTGGTAATTATGCAATCAATATTGAAAACCTCTTGCCATAAGAAGAGTGCACATTTTATTGAAAAATAGTATGTCTATAAGTATTTTTTTTCTACAATTAGACTTTAGAAAGGTACTGACATTCCCTTCCTGTGAATTTTATGATTTGATTAAGATTTAAAAAACAAGTTCAAAAATTCTTTGAAAACAACCATCAGCATTATCTCTTACTGGTATAAACTTCAAACAGGAAATAGTGGCAAGAGAGGACAAAACCAGTAAATTAATAATTACTGTTATGTAATGGACTTTTCTTACAGAGTCTTAGAGCTCAATTTGATTTATAATGTAATTTTTGTTTGGATCTTTAGGGCACCAAACCCACTCACTTTGATCTATTGATTTTTCAAATGTGTTCCATTATTTAGATTAATAGGCTGTGTTTGAGAGAATTTCTCGCTTGGCCGTCTATAGAATGTGACACGCTAATTTGAAACATTTGCTAGCAGTTGATAAAACAGACTAGAAGATGTTCAAGAATACCAGGTAGCATTTTATTCATTTCAGAAATGTGGTGCCAACTGGCACATCAGCTTTCATTTATCCTCAAGGAAATGCTTTGCAAGAGAGGCCCAGGAAAAGCTGAATGATTTATTCAGTCTGTGAGAGTATCAAGTCACACGGCCCTGGTCAGTCTCTTTCAGAGTTCATTCTCAAGTCAATGCCCTCAGCTACATCCAGTTGTATTATGTTGAAGAGAAAGTTTGTGGCACATACAAAGAACTATTTTAAGGCTGTGAACTCTGCACCACAAGCTGTTTACTGTTCCTAGAACAATCATACATATTCTGCTATCACTGATGTGAGGACACACACTGAGCTGTGGCTTGAGATTTACCAAATAGGACAGAAGAAAGATTTTAGGGGCATTTCTTCATATTTTGGCATTGTTTTACTCAAGTAGGAGTGAAAGTTATAGGCTTTCTTTGTTACAGCAGGAAGACCTATCCATGCTACTGCAACTGAACCATGCAGATGTTATCATTATCCACAACTCAAAAAATTCAGTGACATTTAAATTATTTCTTGTAAAACAACAACAACAACAACAAAAATATTTAATCTTATTAGTGAAGACTGAAATTCAAAGATTGCAATATTTCTCCAGATAATTTCTGGCAGTGCTATACTGCCTAGATTGAATTCAATCTGCATGCAAGAGTACTAGCTCAAAGATTTTCATCCTCACAGTTTATATATAGCATTTTGCAGATAGAATTTACTATCCATTTGAATTTGACCTTATACTTTGGAAAAATTAAGTAAAACACATATCTCTGAGACACACTAAAAATATGTGTCAAAATTAGATTCTCTGGCCATTTGTACTGAAAGGAAGGCATTAATTCCACTGATTTCCACACAACAATTTCTAATATTTACATTAAGGCAAAACAGGGTTTATATTACTGATAATGAAGGAGAAACCTCTGGATTTGTAGTTGCTATCTTTAGCATAATCCTAAAATCACACTTTACAGTACATAATCTTATGCAACTGTCAGATTAGCTGGTGGGGTGTGCCAAGTTAGTTGAGAAAAGTGAAAAATTAAAATCTCAACACTGAACTAATGAATTCATTTTTATTAACAGCTTTGGCATCTTATTAGCTGCCTTTGATAAGGTTTCCTGAGACAGGATATGTAAGCTATATAGGTAACGCAGATCAGCAAAGGGAATGTGCAATCCTCTTTTTTCATATTTCTATTGGTGCTCTTAAAAATTGTCTGGAATTTTAATTTATATTGAAATTGAAATTTAGCACACTTTGAAGGAAATTTTGGAAGGAATATGAAAGCAGAAGACTGATAAGATGTGCGCAAGATGGTCACTAACATGAACAGGCAAAGGACTGTATATTGATCTGAAATAACACTGAGATTAAACTCAGAAAACTGTAGCTCTCTTGTATTGGGAAGTATTTCTATGGAGAGTGGGATGTTTTTCTGCTCATTATCCGACCTCTGAGTCTTTAGAAAAAAGAGTTTGATGAACAGGAATGACTAGATGAATCTTCTGAACAATCAGAAAGGACTGACTAGAATCAGATATCCTTCTTAGATTTCACCATGTTTTGATGAGTCCCTTAAAACATTTTGCTTTGATTTTCTTTCCTTTGTTGAACAGAAATTGTTAGATTTCCACCTACTGGTGTAATCTTTCTAAAATTAATTCTGTGAGGAAAAACATACCAAAGTGTCTGTACTCAGAAGCCTAACCCAAATCCAGGATATAGCTGGGTCAATGCAATGCTGTAAGATTAATATTTGGATCTCTATTCCCCAAGTTATTGAGGTGTGTATCAAAACCTGAGCATGTGCATGCTCTCCATAAACTCAACAAGACTACATAAGCTTAAATATTTTGCTGAATCACAGAGTAAATTAGTATAAGTAGGCAAAATTAAGTATGAGATAGTCACCTAAAAATTTTTGGAAATCAGTGCAAATAGATTAGGCTTTAATAATTTATTACATTGTAAAAAAATGTTTTAAAATAACGTGGCTAAAAAGGGCTTTATTGCTTATTTCTAAAAGTTACAGAAATAATCCTGCAAACTCTGCAGTGTTACATGTTCCTGCTAGACGCCAGTATAATATCTTTAAAAGTATGACCACAGACAGTAACCTCCCTCTGAGGTTTGAATTGATTATCTTGGATAAGCAAGATAAATAATCTTGTGCAGTATGGGATTTTTTTTATTTTTGTCACAGAATGTTTTGTTTGATTTATGACTGAAAGTGAGATGACCTGCAAGACTGCATTCTCTTTCAAGTTTCATAAAACCCCCTGCTTCTTATCTCAATGACCACGGATCAAAGCATCATAATGATAAAAGCTGAAGAACATTTACAGTGTAAAAAGAACTACCAAACAGGTCAGTGGTCCAACAGTTGATTTGATGCCCATCACACCCCACAAAGGTGATTTACCTTCTGATGTGTTTGTCCTGTGGGACAGCTGGTGTCAGGGAACCATACAGACTTGCTGAGAAAAGATTAGCACATATGTAGGATTTAGACATGGTCTATCCTACAGAACTCAAACTAGTAGGAACTCACTTAAACAGCAGACATATGAACTGCTATCGTAACAGAATTCAAAGATGGTTAAAAGCGTTGCCAGGTTGTTCTCCTTCATTTGATGACAGCCAGACCCGCTTTAACTTTTACAGTCAACCAAAGTATTTGCCTTGTTTCCAGCGATCATTGGATCCCACAGGTAATACAGTGCAATATCAACACTCAGTACTTATACAACATAGTCTGCATGACCTCTATATTAACAACATTCAGCCTTAAGGATCATCAGTAGTTCATTTATCCATATTTACAAGTTAAAATTATTAATTTCTACTGTTTTCTGAGATACCAGATGTTCACTCAGAATTTCTATATATGTAGTCTCAAACCAATACCATATTTCAAAATAAAAGCAGCATAGATGACTCACTGTAAGTGCAAGTATCCAAGTCTCTTTATGCAAAATGAATGGACCCACATTTTAAAAGACCCACTATTTTAAAGACAGCATTATATAAAATCCATTAGTACAATTAACAGTGACCTGTTGGACTACTTTTGTAGATTAAAATTCAAGTTGTGAATTTAACATTTGAACTCTACAAGTCAGAGGATAATATTAATGAATGTTTTTTCCCTGTAAAAGATTTTTTCCACAGTCCTAGGGGTATTGCTAGAATTCCACCATTACTATTTGTATTTTTTCTTACAGTCTCCTTCTAAAATTGTGTGTTCCATGTTTTTCCTCCTCCTTTTTCCATGTGGTAGGTAAAGATATTCCATGACTCAAACAGCATTAGCAACTGAATAAGCCTTTGAGTGCACTAAGAAAAATCGGGATATGGTAACAGCCACATCTCACAGCAGTAGAAAAAGTGCTTGTGTAGCATTCACTGGCATAGCTGAGCATATGCTCTCCATGATTCTTGAGTCATCTGCTTGGAGTGGGCAGCAGTGCTGAGGAAAAGACAATCTGTCTCTCTCTTAATGAAAAAAGTATCTCTGTAGAGTTCATTAGTATAAGGGTAAACTGTTCAGTGACTTAGAAATATAAAAAAACGTGCAATCACTGTAAAAAATACTAGCTTTTCTGCTTGAGCAGCTCAGATATTTATGGTATATGAAACACAAATACAGTAAAGCTTGTACTACTTGAATACTTGAAGACAGAATGCAAGAAATATAAAATATTTTTAACTAAATACATTTGGAAAATTTAGCAACTTATACATTTAGTTTCCTCTCGAGTATAATAGCACCTCCCTTTAAACTATGCCTTCAGTTCAGTACGGGGATGCACAGACTGGCTTTAAAAGAGACAGCAGAAGCAACAGAATAGGTGCTAGTGCATAAGCTATTCAATTCTCATTTCTCACCTGAAAATCTTGAGTCACATAGAGCTCCATGCTACTGCTACTATATTGCTTCATACAAACAAGCTCATCAGCGCAGATAACTTGACTCTCTCTGTACTTTTATGCTTATGCATATGCAAGACAGGCATATACCCTGTACAGATCTGAAATGGCAGGTGGCTGAGCAAATAAAAGTGAAGGTCCAATTCAGCATTGTTACCATGTTCTTACTTTTTCTCTCACCAGAGAACATTCTGCTGGCATTTTATGAGACAACACTAGTAACAACATTGTAGATGGGACTAACACCTCCTTCTTTTAATAAGATTGTCCACCAGTGAAATCCATTTGAATTGCTCAGGAAAAGGGGACAGAAACTTTGCCAGGCATAAACCCACGGATTTTAAATTTTATATTTTTCCTGTGCCAGTAATCTGTATTATGATGAATTTTAGCAGATGGACAAACCATCTCAGAAATTTTTTGAAAAAGGGTTAGACAAAACAAAGTATATTTCTCTTCTATCCAGTTGTAATAACTTTTTTTTTTTTTTTTTTAGATATTCCAGAATATCCAAGACTTTAAGAAAAACTTCACATTTGCTGAAGGGTCTTTTGGGAAGGAAGTAAGCCCTGGTCTTTCTTCCAAATACATACCCAAATTTTTCTATAATAGTTTGAGTCCAGAGCCAGGAATGGAACCCACTGTACCCACTGTTCTCCCACTGCCAGCAATTATTTATGAAATCCATTAGCAAAATACCTCTCCTCCCTGTTTAGCATCAATTCCACAGATGATACCAAAGTAGGGCAGGGTGTTGATCTGCTCAAGGGTAGGGAGGCTCTACAGAAGGATCTGGACAGGCTGGAGCGATGGACTGAAGCCAGTCGTATGAGGTTCAACAAGGCTGAGTGTTGGGTCCTGCATCTGGGTCACAACGACCCCATGCAATGCTACAGGCTTGGAGAAGAGTGGCTGGAGAGCTGCCTGGCAGAGAAGGACCTGGGGGTATTGGTAGACAGCTGGCTGAATATGAGTCAGCAGTGTGCCTGGGTAGCCAAGAAGGCCAATGGCATCCTGGCTTTTATCAGAAAGACTGTGGCCAGCAGGACTAGGGAAGTGATCAACCCCCTGTACTTGGCATTGGTGAGGCTGCACCTCAAATACCATGTTCTGTTTTGGAGCCCTCACTACAAGAACGACATTGAGGTGCTGGAGCATGTCCAAAGCAGAGCAACAAAGCTGGTGAAGGGTCTAGACAATAAGTCTTATGAGGAGCAGCTGAGGGAACTGGAGTTGCTTAGTATGGAGAAAAAGAGGCTGAGGGGAGACCTTATTGCTCTCTACAACTACCTGAAAGGAGTTTGCAGGCATTTGGGTGTTGGTCTCTTGTCCTAAGTAACAAGCAATAGGATGAGAGGAAAAGGCCTCAAGTTGTGACAGAGGAGGTTTAGATTGGATATTAGGAAAGATACATTCACTGAAAGTGTTATCAAGCATTGGAACAGGCTGCCGAGGGAACTGGTGGAGTCACCATCCCTGGAGGTATTTAAAAGATGTGCAGATGTGGCACTTAGAGACATGGCTTAGTGGGACTTCGCAGTGCTAGGTTTACAGTTGAACTTGATGATCTTAAAGGTCTTTTCCAACAGAAATCATTCTACAATACTATGATTCTAACTCTATGTAGGAGTTAACCTCCACTCTCTTAGCTGGAGAGGTCTGGTGATGGAGATAGACCTTTCAGACTTACAGACGAACATAACTGTGAGGCAAAGAAAGGAAAAGTGTTTGAATTAAAAAAAAAAACAAAACACCAAACTACTACAAAACAACTGGTATTGTCAATCACGACTCCTAAAATTAGGGAGTGCCTAAAGGAATATCTCCCATCCACCTGTATTTTTGTTAGTGGGATGTTTGCCGCAGTTTTCAAAGTACAAAGGACTACAGAGTCCTTAAGTCCATCATTTCCAAATAGATACTCACTGACAAATTCTTAGTAGTAAATATATATGGTTTTAAGGTATTAGCTCAAGTGTACTGTGCCATTTTTTGAAGCATATGTATATGAATAAACTCATGTCTACACTAAACACATCTCTCACAATGCCCAACTTAGAAAGCCTAGATGTACTCTAGATTTTGTTTATAAATAATGGCATCACATATTTTAAGGAATTACAGATTGCTTACTGTGATTTTCAGAAATCATAGTTCATGCAAATTGCATGATGCTCTAGGAAGTCTCTCATGCAAACACAGATAAGCATATCAGTGAAATATGGATTTAAAAAAATCTATTAAGCGTATAATACTTAGAAGAACAAAACTCTGAATGTAAAATATAAATTACAACATGATTTTTACTTCAGTGTTTCAATGCATAGAAGGGATCCATCACAAACATTTCATAATTTTTAGATGGAGAAAGACAGACATGGGTAGCACTTTGGAGACCTTCTTATTCATGTTAAATAGAAAGTGCTCAAATAGAGCAGTACTAAATAGCAGTAGAGAACGAAAAGAATGGTTAGTGAATAGCCAATACGAATGAAGATATAAATTACAAATCTATTCATGTTGTTAATACAGAATCCAAGAATAAAATCTATCAAGATACTAACTTAAAGAACACTAACTGGGAAGTGATTCTTCACACAAGTGACATACAGAGAATGTACTACTAGATCACCTACAAGATGATAAAAAGTGCTAGGGTTCTCATTTGATTAGAAATATTCAGCTTCATCAGTTTTGTAATTCTTCCAGAGTAGAAAGCCTCACTCTTTTGTGGACATAAAATGAGAACAGCACAGGAAGAATCTATTAATAGATCCCTGCCCAGAGAGTCAGTACTTCTTAAAGACAAGGAAAAATGTGAGCCAAAAAAACAAACATTATTTTAAGACATAATAGCTCATCACCAAAATCATTCACATCCTTTGCAACTTGCCACCTAGTCAAAGCATTTCAGAATAAGTAAGTTTTAGATACAGAGCTTTCCAGGTACCACTACTTAGTTTCAGGTTGTATTACAGTCTTCTACTTATCGTATTAGACTTTCCAGCTCAAAATATTATACTCCAAAATTCCGTGTCTTTTTTACAAAAGGAAGCGAAATAATGTTGTATCAGCAAAGATCAACATCATCTACCATCTGTAAAGCATTAATGTCAGAGAAGGCTGTTGTGCTTTTGAATGACATTACAAACAAGCAAGATAGGAGAACTCTCTGTTACTAAAGTGCCAGATAACTGTTATGTTTATCTGTGATAGCTTCACATGGCATATATTTTCTTATAAGCTTTGACAGACTTGGAGGATATTCTTTGTTGTCAATTTATGCTCCTTCTGCATCCAGTGGTATCTTGTTGTTGGAAGATCACATCTTGCACCGACTGCTATCTCTATTTCTTGGAAGACATTTTCAATGGTTTATGCTTTTTATAATATCTTGCTTCTTCTGGTGCTCAGCTTTACCTTATAGATCTGCTATAAAGTTCTTTATAATTCCTAAGTATGATCCATAATTTTTCAGGGAAGGTTTGAAGGCAAATATGCATTCTTTCTTATTTTCCTCCTTTCTCTCCATTGCATCATTTTATTTTCAAATGGAGATTGTTCATTCTGGAAGATGTCCCTTCTCTTTTCCTTAAAAATTGCACCAACCCACTCACCAAAAAAAAAACCCCCAAAAAACAAACCCCCAAAAAACCAAAGAGCATCCTTTGAGTTTTGCTAAAATAAATTAATTACTGTAGAAAGATTGCACATGTTTTGGTTTATTTTCCAGTTAACCTTTGAGTCCAGTTCTTCCATCACTCCCACAGATGAACAAAGGCACAAAGGCACAACTATATCTCCACTATTCCTTGTGTCAAACAAACACCTTTTCTTATCTCAGTATGCATAGGCACAAAGATGAATGGCTGTCTGACAATTCCATCCATAAGTGTCTGTGTTTATCTAACTTCTATGCAAAGTAGTCTTTAGAACTAATTTTAACTGGACTGAAAGTCACTTGGGAGAATACGGTGTTTTAAAGAAAATATTAAATAAAAGAATAAATATAAAGAAAAGCCTATAGGAAACAAATATTGAAAGTGCCTTCACTTACTGAAGCTTGATGTATACTTACCTTACTTTACTGTTGAGGATATCTATTTATATCCTTTCATAAAAGCTACAACTTTTATTGATTTTTTTCCACTTTCCTTCTAAAATGAAAAAAAACATATCTTTTTCTGGTATTACTTAGAGGGAATATTTATAATAATCTTTCATGGAATCATAGAATCATAAAATGTTTTGGGTTGGGAGGGACCTTAAAAATCATCTAGTTCCAGCCCTGCTGCCATGGGCAGGGACACCTTCCATTAGATCAGGTTACTGGAAGGTCTGCTGCCTGTCCCTGCCCCAGGAGAAAGGTCTAGGCACTTCCTGCAGCCTGAGGTCTGCACTGCAGCATCTCCTTTCAGCAGCTCCATCTTGGGTGGAGGCACTGGCCACCACTGAGGTAGATGATGGGAAAGATTGGATCAGTGGGCCGATGTTAACAGGCTGAGCTTCCACAAGGCCAAGTCCAGGTCCTGCACTTGGGCCACAACAACCCCCTGCATGGCTACAGGCTGGGGGAGGTGTGGCTGGAGCTGTGAGGGAGAGAAGGATCTGGGGGTTCTCATTGACAGGCAGCTGAACATGAGCCAGCGGTGTGCCCAGGTGGCCAAGAAAGCCAACGGCATCCTGGCTTGTATTAGAAACAGTGTGACCAGCAGAAGTAGGGAGGTGACAGTCCCCCTGTGCTCTGCACTGGTGAGGTCACACTTGGAGTATTGTGTCCAGTTTTGGGCACCTCAATGCGAGAGAGATCTCGAGGTGCTGGAGTGAGTGCAGAGGAGGGCAACCAAGCTGGTGAAGGGCCTGGAGAGCAAATCCTATGAGGAGAGATTGAAGGAGCTGGGACTGTTCAGCTTGAGGAAGAGAAGGCTGAGGGGAGACCTCATCACTCTCTACAACTACCTGAAAGAACACTGTAGAGAGGTTGGTGCTGGTCTCTTCTCACAGGTGATTAGTGACAGAACAAGGGGGAACAGCTTTAAACTGCAACAGGGGAGGTTCAGACTGGACATTAGGAAAAAAAAAATTCACAGAAGGAGTGGTCAGACAGCAGAATAGGCTGCCCAGGGAGGTGGTGGAGTCACCATCCCTGGATGTGTTTAAGGGTCATTTGGATGTGATGTTGGGAGATGTGGTGTAGGGGAGAACTTTGTAGAGTCAGGCTGATTGTTGGACTCGATGAGCCCACGTGTCTTTTCCAACCTGAATGATTCTGTCATTCTGTGAACCAGCTGGAGCTGCAGACTTTCCCCTCAGATGAGTGCCTGCCATCCTGCCTTGAGGGTCAGGTAGGATGAACACTTTTGGCTCGTCCAAATGGTCACACCACAGTGACCGGTTGCTGGGTTACTTCACGTCTCTCCTCTCAGCCAGTGGAATGTCCCTCCTTCGAAGAGGTACCCTCCTGCATGAACTGCTGCACAAACTGCTGTGCTAGGCCCTGGCTGATGCGCTATGCTTCGTTTGCCCGCTCTGTTCACAGCGCTGCTGGTTGATGGCACTCTCTAGGGCTGCCCTTCACTACTTCAGTTTTCCACACTTGCCACCACTACTTCAGCAGTACTCTGGTTACAAGTACATTGAGAATTACCTGCCAGCATTAAACTTTGAATTCCTCTGAGCCGTCTTGGATGTTATAGGGGTGAAGAGCCTCCTTCCACTTCATGTTCCTAATGCTTCCACCATGGCAGCCCCGGGGAAGCAACTAACTTACATCACTCTGTTCATGAAGTTTTGGGTTTTCTATTCAGTTCTGGAAGACCTGAACATGCTAGAGACACACAGAGTCCCTTATAGTTCTGTGGAGTCTTGTGTGTAAGGCTCCCATAGGCATGGAATAAACATCAATAGTTCATTTACAGAGCACCACGAAGGCTGTCCATGTTCCCTCTCTACAAGATTTATTGGCCATACAACCATCTTCACTAATCACCATAGTCACCATACTGTCAACTTCCCCCATCAGCTATCCATCCATCCATCTAATTTTAGGGTGTATCTCGAAGGTAATACATGTTATTATCCCAGCAGTGGCCCAAAGAAAGAAAAGAGCAACCATTTTTTATTTTCCATTCTTGCTGATGCTGATTGCTATTTTATTCATATTTCTCTTTAATAAAAGCACACTAAGCCTGCAACAGGTATGTCTCTGTTATGGCAGTTACCATTTCCTCATGTATTGATATCACAACTGGAAAGGGAAAAAATAACCTTAAGAGGTGGAACTTCTTTATAAGCTCTAATTCATCTACTTTCACACAAAAGTCAGAGTATGTGAATCTGATTTCAAACCTAAACAGCCAGTGTCTGCAGGAACACTACTTACCTTCAAGTATTTATGGCAATTCAGGACATTTGTGCAGCTGTGGATATTACGCTGTTTGCTTGTGCCAGTTGTGATAGCTTATTCCTCTCCTCTGCAGCCTTTTGCTGGTGTGAACTGGGGAACAGAAAGTCTCAAAGCAAAAACTGGGACAATCCTTACAGAATTGTGTGTTCGATGTCACCATTTAGACTGCATCTCTGAGGCAGCACAATCAACATGGAATAGTGCTGCGTGTTCTTCTAATTACACATGCTAGTAATTAAAATGCATCTACCACCAGCATAGCTACGAATAATAGAAAGTACGTCTGAAAAATGATTACATAAACAGGTATCTCAAAGATATCAAATGAGATACAGCTCTAGATTAGTGGTGGGACCCTGGATCTCTGGACTCCTCTGGACTCCTTTTTAGTTGCTGGTAATACTGAAGATTTAAATGAACATTGAAAACATTTATACATTCACACTGTTTTCCCCAGACTACTCATTAAAAATATAAACACTTTTCCATGTTTATTAAAATTAAATTAAAATTAGATTAAATTAGAATTAAAAAAAAAATATTACGGAAAGTTGTAAAAAGTGGTGTCAATTTAAAGAATTGTTTTGAAAGTCATCAGTTTTATTTTTTTCTTTGCATTGTTGGCTTAATAGCTGAAATTTCTTGATTTCCAGTAACTTGAAGATCTACCTACAACTTAGAAGCAACTGGAGCAGGCCTTTTATGTAAGTACTTCACAACAATCAGCTTCTAAGATTTTATGTTATTCCTTTAAGAAAGATTTCAATAATAGTTTCAAAAGCAGTGTATTTAATATTATATTGAAGACAGATATTAGTCCTGCAAGACACTGCTCTGTATAAGGAACTGAATACAAGACACAATTTACGTGTGTTGCCTACCACCACTTCCGACATCCATTAAAATACGACAGTGAAGCGATGGATCTTAAGTACTTCAACTAAGTCAATCAACACACAAGAGTAGCTTCCAGGATTAAAACTGACAAATACTAAAACCTTAACTAATGAACTTAAAAGTGAACAATATGGTACATTCCAGGTAGTTCTAAAAGCACCCTACCAGTTCTGACAACCTGAGCAAATAAGGATGAGAAGGTGAACAAGACTGTTGATTTCTGGAATGTCAGTACTATGGAAAGAAAATTATTTAAAAAGTAGTGCAGTACCTGTCAAAATACATGCATATTGCAGCCACATACTTGACAGCATACAGTCATTCAGTTTTATGCTAATATTCACACATTATTGAAATATGCAAGTTTTAAAAAGCATTTCTTTATTTGGTCCTGGAACTTCCAGAAGGAAGTTCATAAGAACTTGCTTTTGTGGAGTGATTATACAATTTTGTAGGAACTCTGTGTGCAACAGAAGGAAAAACCTATTGTTAATGTGAAATTGCACTCCAGAGGAATAAAATGTATCTGCTTTTTTAGAAAAATGAGATATTTCTCTCATACTAGAAAGACGGGATTTAAGAAGCCTGAATACACCTGCTGCCCAGCATAGTATTTAGCAACCTGAATAGTATCGTGTCACCTTTCACAGGTGTATACACAGTAGTGGTTTAACCCCAGCCACAACTAAGCCCCACCCAGCCACTAGCAAACTCACCCCCCCACCCCTCCCCAGTAGGATGAGCGACACAATTGTAAAAGTGAGAAAACTCCTGGGTTGAGATAAAAACTCTTTAATAGATGAAGCAAAAGCTGTGCACACAAGCAAACAACAAAAGGAATTAAGTTTCCCACTTTCCATCAGCAGGCAGGTGTTCAGCCATCTCCAGGAAAGCAGGGCTCCTTCACTCCTAACGGTTACTTGGGAAGACAAATGACACCACTCTGAACATCCCCTGCTTCCTTCTTCTGCCAGTTTTATTACTGAGCATGACACCATACAGTATGGGATATGCCTTTGGTCAGTTGGGGTCACCTGTCCTGGCTGTGTTCCCTCCCAACTCCTTGTGCACCCCCAGCCTGCTCACTGGTGGGGTGGTGTGAGGAGCAGAAAAGGCCTTGGCTCTGTGTCAGCACTGCCCAGCAATAACTAAATCATCCCTGGATTATCAACACTGTTTCCAGCACAATCCAAAACAAATCCCATAGTAGGTACTATTAAGAAAATCAACTCTATCCCAGCCAAAACTAGCACAGCACTAAATTTAGAAATGCTCACAGCTTTGTATTAAACAGGTATCATATTTTATATAGAAATTATTCAAAATTGTCTATCTTTGTTGTGTCAAATCATAATTCTTCAAGCCAATACAGTTATAAGATAAATTTTAAAGAAAAAGTTCATATGGAGTCCACATGCATATGAACCAAACAAAATGCAAAGTACATTATCAAAGCCACTTAGCTGGTCAGCTGAACATTTGTCAGAGAAAGCGATTTCTTAATGTTTCTAAAGCACTGCAAGCACCCAACAATGCAGACAGTAGCAAAGATTAATAAACAATTACCTATCCACCTACAAGTCCATTAAAAATAAAATTAGAATTTGTTTTCTACCTTGTACTTTCATTTTGTGGCAGTGTTGTCTCCATAACAATTAGATGAAGATCTGGCAGGTTATTAAACAGATAATAAACAGTAGCATTAAAATATCGTTCTTCAAAAAAGATATGCACTCATAGCACGCAAATATTCTGTGAAATTTATAAGTTATTTGCATAAGTAAAAGACACTCCAGAGAGTTGGTAAAAACCAGGTATCTTCTGTGCTTTAATTTCACCCTGGGACACAGGTAACAATAAAACCTTCCTGTCCCACCTCACCAGTTGTTCTGATGCACCACACTCAGCTGCTCTAGTAGGGCTTCCAGGATTCAGCACCAGGCCAGAGGTAAAGGACACCTGTGGCACATAGTAAATAAATAAGCATGTATTTCTATAGAGTAAGTCTAACTGAGTAGACAACGTAGTAGATATTAGTGCACTATAATTATTCTTGATACTAAGTTTCATATGACCGAGGAGATTATCCACAGGAAGACTATGCTGCTGTTCACATCTACCACAGTGTGTTGCTGTCTGTACACAAGCACATCTTGCACTCTAGGTCATGTCTCATAGTCATTTCCACACTAGTGTTTACCCCAGTTTTTGTTCCACAAAACATACACCACTGCCTAGGATTTCTTTTAAATCATGCTTTTAACAATTAAGATGTATTTCCCACAAAACACATTTCTGGAAAACATCAGATCACAGCTTTTGAGAACGGGCAACAGAGAAGAAGCTGCCATTCACGCTTTGCAGAATATTTGGCTGTCAATTACCTGGTCAGGCACATTCAGAACTTGAGATTTCTACAGGTTGAGCACATCTGTTCTTGTTAATCTTTCTAGAAATCAACAAAATCATATTTACGTCAATGTTCACTGTGGTATGGATATCCAAACTGTACAACAGGGTAAAAAATCACATAAATACACGAAGAGCTACTGCCTAACATTTACAGTTGAATGTGCACTTACTTAATGATAGTTTTCTACAAGGGGTACTAATGATTGCAAAAGTATGATTCTTCATAAACACTATGCAATATTAATATAAAATTAATTGGTAAACATTTGTCTGAATTTATATAAAAATACGACTGAATATTAATGGAAAGCAATGGAAGTATGGTGGGACCAAATAAAAATTATTTTATTGTGAACTTCAAGCCACCAGACACAGAAAAGAGCATAATATGAACTTGGATTAATCCTCGGTTTAGCTTGCACAGCTAGTCTTAGAATTGTAAACATTACTTTCATTACTTGCTAATTCTGCTTTAGCATTTGACCTGATGGTGATCTTCTGTTGAGAAATAATCTTTAAAAAATCTCATAGGGCAAGAATGTAAAATTTGAGAGAAAAGGGCTTTGCACTGCAGTCCGGCACATCTCATAGAAGTCCTGTTAATTCTCTGTGTTGCAGTTTCCTCACTGAACAAACTACATATGCTTCAACACATAGACTTTTTTTTTTTTTTTTTTTTTTCCCCATTTCTACAGCTGAGCTGTTCTGGCTATTTTCAGGTTATACCAGAATGAGAACATATGAGAAAATAAAGAGAAGTGGGACTGTATTTACTACAGGCATAAAAATTTACTATGTTTGGCAGAAGAGAAGGAAATTAATTTTGAGGTATATATTAGTATTGCAGAGTCATATAGATCACTGGAATTAATAATGTTGTAATAGTTTGATGAAGTCCAGTAAATAATAAAAATAATTCAGTACAAACAAATAAAAGACCCTACTAAATTTTTAGCAGCAATCCATTAACCTAGGACATAGCAGAGATATATAAAATACAAAGGTTCTTTTTCCTTTTTCTGCAAAACACTAATTTCTTGGAAATGTCATTTATCAATTCCACTTTTTTGAGTCTCTTCTGACCCAGTCACAAAATCAAAATGAAACTTGACAGAAAACAAGCTATACCTTTAGCTAAAGTGAGTCTGTGACCTTTCTGTGATATGTAGCCTTGGTGCAGTCTTCAGAACTATTCACACACACCATGCCCCATTACTTCTCTTTCTGTGAAATCAAAATTCCCTCATCTAAACATGTTGGCCTCAGGAGAGGTCAATTTCCTGGCTGAAAACAATGTAAATTATTTTGACCTGGAGAAGAATCCATTCTCCCATATAAAAACTACAGATTATGAAAATCCCTTTTCATCCTTACAATCTCAGGATTACTATTAAAAATTGCGAGATGTGGAGATGTCAAGGCCATCACTCAAACACACACAAGTAAGTACACATTTCTTCTACACAGAATAAAAACTATAAAAATCTAATACCTGATCAGAGGAAGCACAAAGTATCAATTTTACCAAAAGGTTTGTACCTCTGTAGGTTATACATAAACTGTGTTTGAGAAGTATGCAGAGAATGTCTTACATAAAATGCAGATTATTTTCTCTCATTAAAAAAATTCTCTTAAATCATATGACATTCTAATGTAATAAACCACTTTCAGATCTACATCTGCCACCAAATGAATAGAGTATTTCAAGATTGTTGTACTGTAGAAAGAGGAGGAAGACTGGCAGGCGTAGTCATTCTGGTAGGTCTGTAGTCCGTGCTAAGTAAGGACAGACAAACATCGACAAATGAGACATTAAATACAAGCAAAAGCAAAGTTTCATAAAACAAGCGACTGGATGTTCTTACTGCGCACAATTTTCATCATTCAGAAATGAAGGACTGTCACCATTAATACAATGCTCACCGCATCTCCAATTAAAGGAATGTACATCAGAATCTGTTTACTGCAGCTGTAAATGTCTCTATTTTACTGTTTTGATTTACTCTGTTACAAGCCTATTTTCTCCTGTGCATGGCAAGTTGTTGTTTAGCTTATGGTGGGAGAGACCATTCAGGTCAAGGGCTCTATGCAAAACTCCTCTGAAATAAGAAGCAAAGAGGTAGAAGAATTCCTTGCTCTCAGAGAAGAAAGTTAAGGCTGCAACATATCGACAACTGAAGTGTGGAAAGTGTCAGTTCCACTGACACTGGTGTGGTAAACTGAGTACACGGCACAGCACAGTGTGACTTAGCCTCTTCATCCCCTGCCTTTGTGGATATCTGTCAAATACAATGTGAGCTAATTCTTTCACAAAGCTGCAAACCAGTATTAACTTCTTACTTTTTAATTATTATTTGGTGACAGACATTGGATGAGGGAAGGAGGAGGACATCACCAAGAGATAAACCAGGAAGAGGGTTTTGTTTATCAGCAGCTGTGCATGAGCCATAAGCAGCTGTGCACACACTCTTCACTGTTTTAGAATAAATTCATGCAGAAAAGTATCACTCCAGATGGGAAAGGTTTATGTATGTCAGACCTCAACCAATCACACTGCAAGCATATTGCTTCCTATGCTGGTCACTGCACAGCTGCAGCAATCCATTCTGGTGCATCCACACTTGCCCTCTTCTACCACACTAGTATCATGTTAACATCTTCCATACTTAACATATTAACATCACCCAAACCTTGTGTGTTTAAATGCACTAGGCATAAACATTGTTGGAGATGGCATTGCTGAGAAAAGCACTCAGATCCAGTTTTGAAATGCAGGTCCCCAGTGCACTTGATTTGCTTTGTGCAAATTGTGGTGTGCAGATTTGCACTTCTGTTTCTCTATCAGTTTTGTTTCAAAGCATCTGTTTTCTAAAGAAGAAAGTGGGTAACGATGAAGCGACAAGTACTATTGGAAATACTGGAGCCAAGCTTGGGAGACTTTACTAATTCTTTCTGACTATATTTTTAATCTGCAAAATGAAACGTGTTGAGAATGTGTAAAAAACCCAAGTCAAGCCAAATGGGAGTCCCAGGACCTATGCACATGTGCTGCAATATATGCCTTCATGCTTTTGCAGGTAACACATAATGCCATGGCTCTGTCACTACCATCTGCAGACATTGATTCTCCATCCTTCAGTAACACAAAGCCACCCACTTTAGGGGTAAATAGCGGCATCTTTCAGTTTTCAGAGCATCGACCAAGGACCTCCTTCTCCCTCACAGCTTGTAAACAGCTGCTTACCACTGACTGATCTCTCAGATCCTACCTCACCCCACAGCTCCCCAAATACTATACACAGTCATTGAGATAGATAATGTGTGTAGAGATACCCAAGGCAATACACACCCTAACTCCTCGGAGTGCACTTTTGAGTATTGGGAGCTAGAGCTACCTCCTGATTCCTTTGTGCCCAACAGCCTTTTCTCCATCCACTGGAGGGAACTGATGTACGTCAATGTCAGCTGGAGCGAGCTGGACATGGGCTCCAGGTCCTTCTTTACACACACACAAAACCGAAATCACCGCTTGGCCTGTGTGGAAGGCTCGTCCCCGCACCGGCCTGCACCCGACATTTTGCGCCTCACCGCGGGGCTGGCACGTGCCCGCCTCAGGGCCGGGGAGCGGGAACTGAGGGGCCGCCAGACGCCGTCTAACGGCAGCGACGTGCTTCGCGGGTGAAGAGGAATGTCACTCCCGGCCCGGCCTTCCTTCTCACTCAGCCCCCGCCTCCCTGCCGAGCAGCTTCTGACTTTCCGGCAGCACGAACCCCAAAATGCCTCCGGTGCCGTCACGCGGCTCCACGGCCAGGCGAGCCGCCGCCTCTTCTAGCCAGCCCGCTCCTGAGAGGCTTCGCCAGAGACCGGCGAGTCTGCGGGACCTCTCCACGGCTTCACTGCCGGCCACCGTTTCCCGCGCTGGGTGTGCGGACACGCCACCACCCCAAGGTGAAACACAAACGCTCTTGTGTCACCGTAGTTCTGCTGGAAGCGCCGGCCGGCGGGCGCAGGGTCCCCCTCTTCCGCTCCCCTCA
>NW_020799142.1:19653890-19735902 GCF_003259725.1 Athene cunicularia
CGCGTCCGTCGGGCGGGGAGCGGAGGGGGGCTCCCGCGGAGCGGGGCACGGCCCTGCCGCCGGGTGGGAGGGCTCGCCGGGGCGCACCCGGGTGAATAACACCCCGCTGTCCGTGGTGGGCGCAGGACGGCCGCTCCCTGAGCAGTCAGCGTAAGCACTCCTGTAAGGGGTCGTCTGTAGGAAGCGCGTCTCGGTCAGAGTTGCAGCAAAATAACTTTATTCAAGCTAGCGCGGTGTGGGAAACTGCGTTTTCGTAGGTAGACGGGCAAATGTGATGCTAAACTAGCGTTGCTTTTGCAGTAAGTTGAACATACGCAGAATTGGAATATTCATATGAAAAGCAGTGCAGATAAATTCCTGGGAAGAGATATTTCCCTTTAAAATGACATTTTAAGTGAAAGATTATTTCATTGTATTCTCTGTGCCAGCTGGCTGTATGCCTTTGTAAATTCAACAATCTACGATATTTGTTGAAGAACTATTGGTGTCGTTAAGCATATTTAATCAACGGCTTGAATTGAACAGCCTGCGTCTATACAGTAAGTGAATTGCATTGGAGACCATGTTTAAAAAAGGAAAATCCAGAATGTTCAATAGTTTCATGGATCTTCTGAGAAAAAGTAGGTTAAGTACCACATGCTTCCAGTGGGAACAGGAGGAAATACTTCCAAAGTCCAAGTTTCTGTGGGACTGTTCAGAGTGAAGTGTTACACAGTGAGCTGTGCTGGCACCTTGCAGTTGAGCCTGAGAGCAGTACAGCTGCAGTAGTGGCAGGGCAGCACTTGGTTATGACTCAAAATCATGCTTCAAACCCCTGTTGTTTTCCTGCCTCTATGGAGGCAATACGCTGCACTCGTTCTTTTCCTGGAGTACCTTTTCCCCCTTGCATGCCAGCTCAGCTGCACTAGCAGGTGCATTAAGGGGGGAGAGAGCCAAGAGTCTACCCACTCCCTTTCTGTCAGCCAGAGAGGGATGTATCAGGTCACATCTGGTGCTGTGGTAGCATGTGTAGGGGATTGGGGCATGTGTGTGTGTGTCTGGTAGACTTTTACTTACCTGTGTGTGTGCTTGAGTAACTTTATTCATGTGAGGATTCTATTAAAATGAATGATGTTATTTGTGCAAGTATATTCCCTCATTCTGTTGTAAGCTTGTCTTCTGAGTGAGTTACACAGTCCTACAATGTTTTGGGCAATAGGAGGTTATGCATCATTTTGGGCAGCATGTAACTTTTTAAGGTGATGTGTGAAATAGGTGATAGGTATGTTCATTCTGTTTCGTTATAGAAGTAGCTGCTAATTCTGTCCTAATTCTTCCCGTGGGAAGGTTCAGAGACTGTAGCATATGTTTACTTATTTTTTTTAAGTAGGAGTAAACAGCACTGCATCATTTTCAGGACTGTTCTCTGTATATTCTTAAATTACCTGCATTTTCTGGGGGTTCTATTATGGTTTTATTTTATTAGAATGGAGGTGTTTGATTTTTGAATAAAGTTGATAGTCTTTTATTAGGCTTGGGATGGTGTAGCCTGATACGGACCCAATTTTTTAGCCAATAGGACTGTTTCAGTGAGAAGCATGAGATGTTTGTGTTGTTTCTGCTGAAATAATTGCAACTGTGTAATGGTATTACTCTCTTTGGGTGGCACTGTTTATAGAAATGGGTGAGGAAGTCGTGTGATACAGTATATTCATCTTTGGATATGGGAATTGTGGCAGTGCTAGTAAGTGCCTCCTAACAGTGTCTCTGTACCACAATAAATGTGCAGTCAAGGATGGAGTTGTTTTGATTTATTTTTGCATGTGATTTTGTATCAGTGTATATGCTTATATGTAGACAAGACTTAAAGCAATCAAAGATACAGAGCTGTTCTAAATTCAGAGTGTTAATGTTGATGCCACTAAGGGAAAGAACCAAATTTTCTACCAAAATAACAAGAAGAAGGTAAAAACCTGAGTATTTTATGGTATCCAAGTGGGAAGGTTCAGACTAAGTTTGTAAATTTAACTGTTACTAGGGCATTTGTGGCACATATGAAAATGAACATCACAGTAAATTTTCAATGCAGGCACACAGGAGAATATTGGGATAATTCTAGTACAGGCTCCTGTGGACTCCAGGCTCCTGTGGACTCTCTCTATTTTTTTTTTTTTTTTTTTTCCCCTAGTTCTGAATGCTTGTATGCATTTGCTGGGATACTTCGATGCATTTGGTTACATTTATTGGCCTCATTATCATGATTTTTATAACAATTTTCATGTTTATCTTCACAACAATATTTTACTGTGTTGTTCGGGGGGGTGGGAAGCATCCCTGTGACCCTTCTTTTTTGGTATGAACAGAGCATTGAAGATGTGTTTGTAAAGTCGGTGCTCTGAATTGGTTACTTGCATCCTTGTGGGGCTTGGTTTCTAGTTTTATGGCTCTCCGTCCTGCTTGTGTTTCAGGTAAGAATTGGCTCTTCATCAGGCATATACACCCTTGGAGAATTAAATTCAATAAGTATTACATAATTTTTCCACAAGGGAACCATTTTGTTCCTGGTTGCCTTTTCCCAGTCTTCTGAGGTTAATGTCTAATTTGGAAGTTGTTATGTAAACTGAGCACCTAATGCACATCAAACCCTGCGCAAGACCTCTGTTTATCTCTTCACAGCTGTGATTACTGCATCTCTAAACTTGGACAACAATCCGGTATAATTGCATGACTCACAGAAGTGAATCTCTCATCAGTGTTTTGGATAGAGTTTATTGAAGTCCTGCGTGCTTCCTGTAAGATACTGAGTGCCTCTGGTCATCCCTGCTTGTCTGTGGAGGAATAAGCCTGTGGGAGAGCATTACTGGTCCAGCCCCATGGCCCCTTAGCAGCTGGTTGAGAGCAGCACAAACCCAGTGGGAGATGGGAGCAACTGCATATGATTCTGCTGCTGCCATATGTGCTTCCACTCATTCCATATCAGAGTTGTGGACATGGGCTTTGGGTGACTTGTATGTTACAGCCTTCAAGTATTAGTGGAAATGTATGTGGCTGATTTCTCAGTCAATTAATTACTTGGTGTCCTTCAGCATGTCAGGAGTTTCTGTAATGCTCAGAGGGCTTGCTTGCAGGTGCCAGGGCTATTGGTCTGGCTCTGTAGCATCTCTCTCCCTCCCTGTCTCTGGGTACACAGAGAAACGCTGTCATGGAAATCTTGGGTTTATTACCACATCAGCTAGGGCATCTGTAGTCAGCAGTCTGAAATGAAAACATGGTTATTACCTCCAGAGTCACATGGGACAGGCATTTTTTTGTCCAGAAATAGCAATGTATGAGAGAGACTGAGAATTATATGTGTATGAGTAAATGTAGCCTTCACGTGCTGAGGATTACAGTTCTCAGTTTGATGTTTGGGAACAGCCTTTGATTGGAAGTGGGGACAAAAAATTGAACTGGCTTCAAAATGAAGTAAGACTGGGATGTGGAGTTGTCTGGCAGAGTAGCGGATAAGGACGTGTGGTACAGGCAGTGCTGAATGTCTTTTTGCTGTGTAGATGAATACAAAGTATGAACCGATTCGCAACAATAGCAAATAACTATTGACATTGTTGAGACAATCTCTCTGGGTAACTTTTCATCTATTCAGTGAGCATGAAGCCTTATTTTAATGATAACAGAGAAGTAAAGGTGGAGTCATTTCTAAAACTTGAACACAATTTCGGAGCACAGTGAATAGTAAAGATATGCCAGATTTTTTTTAAAGGTGGGGCATTCCAGTTCCAAAACTATTTTTTATAGGCATTTGAGGGTTATCATCTAAATGTATGAGATTTATCATATAAATCATAGAAAGCTCTGTCGATGCTACCTTGTAAGTAAATTTAATGTCAGGTTTCAGTTGTTTTTAATATTTGCACGTGTATATCTAGGTACTTAGGGAAGAATGTTTTTGTCTGTTGCTATTAAAAACAATTCTGTTATTTTGTGTAGTTTTATGCAACCCATCCATGTTTTCAAGCACACGTGCAGCTTAGTTTTTCAGTTACGTATGTGCCAAACGTAAGTCATAATTGCAACTTAGTAGTGTGCCTTGTGTTTTTTTATTATACTTATATCCAATTTGAATTTGCATTTGCCCTATGAATCGATTTGCTTTTAGTTTGTACTTATCTTCTGGACCTGCTTTTGACCACCAGCAGTCACCCTAACATGGTAGACAGCACGTTATGTGTGCAGCTCACATACATGTTTTTAAAATTTGCGCATGCATTGTTTTAAAACCTGTTCTTCAGGAGCAGTCTTCACTCTATGTGTTACACCTATCATTATATTTTAAGAAGCTTAGGGTAAGCACTTTGTCCCTCTCTTTTGTCACATGTCTGTAACGTCTCAGTTGAAGATAATAAGATTTATCTTTTTGTGAGCTGTTACGTACTTAGGTTTATGTAGAGCAGTAAGTTGGAAGGTAATGCTATATGCAATAAAGACAAAATGCATTGTATTATACTTAAATGTAAATGATACAGATAGAAATTAGTGTAAGTTTTAGTGGATATATTATGTCTCTGGTAGTGTAGTAGTATAGAATGTAGTTTTGAATTCTCAAGGCAGTCATCTCAGTCTTGATGTTCAGGATTTGTCATGAAGTTCAATTAGAGTATTGAGACTTTTGAATTATTTGCTAATAAACTGATAATCAGGGATTTATAATTATACTGTATACATTGCTTGCTCAAACCAATCCTCTTTTTTTTCTTTAATTTGTGTTTTTATGACTGAAGCACAGTTTTAGCTAGGGCTATCTTTCATGTATAATTTTCAAGTAATATTGTGGTGACAATATTTTTTATTTCTATTAAAGAAAAACTTTTTACAGTTAAATTATTCTGAGTACTTGAACATTCACTTTTCAAATGTGACAACATAGAGAGCCATTTAGTATTAAGATTATTAGTAGTGCTTGGTTTTTTATTTGCTACATTCCAACAATTTTTGCACTTTTGTAAATGCCCCAAAGGATAAAATAAAATTGCAGCATTAATCTAAATAATGTCTGAAATTTTTTTCTGACAATAAGTTATGTGTTCAGCTTTATAATAGTTCACCAGGTAAAATGCAACTCGCATCGAGGTAGGCTGAAGTATGATAACAGTCATCAAATGCATAAATGGATGTTACAAAGACGAAAGAAATTCTCTAGATGTAATGAGGTGAAATTTCAGCAACAACAAAGGAAGCAGTACCAAAAATAAGCAATGAAATATTCTATTGGACATGCCTTCATGTAGAATATGGGCCAGAAATGCATTAGGTTGCTTTTCATCTTAGTTTCCTATTATATATAATATTGAATAAGGTCTCATCAATGGCTGTCACTGATGCATTTGTTATGAAATCTAGTTGACTAAAGCTAGCTACTGGCATTTCTTTTTGTACCAGCTCTATGCATGTATGGGTGAAAATGGATATTTAGAGGTATATGTTGTGCTTCTGGGCTCATAAGGGCCATGTGCTCTTGCCCCTTTGAGATTTTCTTCAAGAACCACAAAAGCAAGGCAGCTGAGTCCACCTGTGATTGGTGCAGCAGCCACTCACCTTTCAGACCTGTAGGGGATGTGGAAAGGATTATGCCTTTGTTTGTCCAAGGAAAGCATTTAGTTTTATTGATAAGATATTCTTCTGTCTCTAGATAATGTAGCTTGAGTTCATGTATATGTTGAACATTTCTGAGTTTCCATTGTAGTCCTGGAATAAAAGTCCTGCAGTTACAGTCCATGTGTTGCATTTCCTTTTACACTTTTGACTTTTTACATACTTGAACATAGAATAAAGTTTGCAGCTGAGAAGTTGCTCAGTAAGTGTAACTCAAATAATTCCTGAGTCTTCTGAAGTATTTTTAAATTAATTTGGGATGTTTTGAAGATCTCTGGCAGCACCTATGAAGAAGTACACAAATACTTTTTTTTTTTTTCCTGCAAAATGCTTAATTTTAGAATATTTACCTTCTTCATGATCTAAATAAAGGCAGATATGTTAATCATGATTTTAAGATGTTTAAAACCAAACCAAACCAGAATCAAAACAAAAAGTTACAAAATTCTTGTGAGTAATCTAAACGATGATACTTTGGGGAAATTATATGCAAGTCTTTAAACTTTGACCTGGAATACTCACTATCATGAGCCTTCCTCTTCAGTTTTCTGATTTTTTTGTTCTGACTGCAGTGCGAAAAAAGCACTTGATTAATCTTATCAAAATTTAGATCTCTTAAGATCAGCATCAGGCTTGGACCTGTGGGGAAGAAGTACTGTTTCTATTACTCCCATTGATTATTTTAGCAAGACTATACATTTTTGAATGTGTACTTGTGTCAGTAAAAGTTTTATACTAGGTTTCTTGGGCTTGAGTATAGGGAGGGAACTATGAATTGGAATACTAGGTAAAAACATTGCATAGTGAATAAAGGTCTGGATTTAGGGTTTGATTTGGAGGTTTTGGGGGCTACAGAGCTAAATAAAATAAACATAGCATTTGATAAGTTGCTTAAACTTTTTTATAGTTACATAATCAAGTTAAAATTTGAGTGGCTCATTTTCTGATTGTTCAGCTTGGGGTAGCAGAAATAGAGATGTATAAAATCAGAGGTCACTTAAAGTATGAAACTGCATTTCTGCTTACCTATCTAAGATGGGTGGCATTGTAATATTAATTAAAATTTGTCAGTTTTTTTTGAGATGCTTAGTTTGAAAGTACTAGAATTTAAAATACTATTTTTAGAGAGGATGGTAGAACATGAAAATTAGTAGAGAAAATGTTTTAAATAAGAGGTATCCATTCTCATCCATCCTCTCACTCAACAGCATGCCTGAGAGCTGTCTTCTAAGTCAACATACATTTTTTGAGAGGAAACTTTTAACCTACTTTGCGATGTTTAATTTTTAACCTGATAGTACAGTTCTCGTTAATTGCTTGAAAGTCCTTTAGCTGTCTATTCGCTGATTCTTTCCCAGAGGCATGATTTAATTTTAAAAATCGTAGTGGATTCAGCTCTAATTATTGGAGAGCTTGTTCTAGACACATAGTAAGGTATGTTAATGACCAAAAACTGTATCAGCTGGAGTCAATGTCAGTACTACCTCAAGGACGCTGTCATTTAGCTTCTACAAAATCTCTGCTAATATCTTTTAATCTGATGATAGTCAGATTCAGGCAAGCTGCGTGATATTTTACAATAATCTTATTGCCTTGGTTTGCAGTGCAGCTGGAATAAGTCTGGAGTAAACTTGTGTTAAAAAAAATGTTCATATGTTTACAAAAGAAATGTAGTCTGTTTCCATTATATATTAAAAAAAAAAAAACAACAACAAACAAAAAACAACAAACAACAGAATAAACCCTAAACTCTTTATTTATGCCAGTTAAGTTCCCACAAGTGGAGCTGCATTATATATCTAAGAATAGAATATTGTTCTTAGGTAATTAACTTTGATATTGTTTATGTGGATATCTTATCTAATGAAACATGTTATTTAGCAAATAACAATACACTATTGGAATTTAGAGTGCTGCTGATATTAATAAATTTTCTGTATTTAAAATTGTCATATTTATTAAAAATTCTTACAAAGATGTTTTCAGATGAAGAAGCACAGGTTGCTTTATGCTCATAGTCAAAGCTAGTTGGGTTTTTTTTTTGTTTGTTTGTTCGGTTTGTTTTTTTAAATGATATAATTTAAAATAGCCAATATACACAAAAATTGTTTTGACTACAGGTTTGGGGTTTTTTTTAAGGTCCTGTTACTCTTTTTAATCCAATTTTCAGTCTGAAATCCACTGAAGCTCCAGTATATAAAGAGCCACACAGAAATAGAGCTTGCCCTCGCAGTATCAGATCGTCTAATTCTATATGTAGCGTACTCTGTTTGCCTTCATTCCTTTGCCGGTTCTGTTGTATCTTACAGTAACTTACCAGATCCTCTAAGAAGCACCTCTCTTTATGGCATGACTGCAGCAATAGGCAGTGTGGTTCTGATATGATCTGATGTTAAGCAAATCTGTAGATTGCTGTACATTTATGTTAATATATCATAGGATCTTAATGATAAATGATTATTCTAACTTGCTCTAGGTCAAAGCTATGGAAAATACACAGAACTTCTGTAAGATACGTGTTTATGCAACTCTACCCAGGAGATGGAATAAATGTATGGCTGCAAAACCATGGGGATGCAATCAATCTTTCACATGACTACTGAGAGGTTTTCTATAAGGCACTTGAGTGAATTCTGTCTATCTATTCATTCCAGGAGGACTTAAGATTTCTGTCTGGTAGAAAAATTACCGTGAAACCAGTAGTAGGTAATACTGCCCCCTAAAACATCTTATTGCTGCCCAACAGTACACACTGGCAAGCTTCTGGGTTCCCCAAACACATTCTGTACGACAGGCTCCTTGGGATGGCTGCATATGGGCTTGTTTGTACTTTCCTCAGTGAAGAAAATAGCCTAGCTTGTCTGTCACTCTGGTTCACCTTGTCTTTAGTGCCATGCAAGCTCAGTAGTAACAGAAAGATTTCCTTTTCCAACTAGGGATTAGTCTGCTAGACGTAAACTTGGAGAAAACCCATAAATAGTAAAATAAAACAATCATATACCTCAAGCTTTAGTTAATAATTTGATACCTTTATCATTGCTCCCCTTACCAAGCGTACTTCAGAGCTGTGCATTTAGGTGACTCCCTAAACACTAAATTCTGTTTTCCTGTCTTTTATTTATAGCATTTCTCCTGGTCTACTTTTCAGGTAGTGAAATCCTGCTATGGCAACTTGCAGTTCTCATTTGAGTTAGCAAAGGCATGGTAGTGTAGTCCTTGACAGTTCGGTGTTTTTTTGTTTTGGTTTGGTTTTTTTGTTTGTTTTGTTTTTTTGTTTAAACTACTCCTCTTTCCAATCAGTCTGTTTTTATTTCTCCCTCCTACATCTCTTCCTGAAGATACAATGAATTCCTTTATAGAAATGGAAATGATGCATTGATTTTTTTTTTTTTTTAGTTTAATTTGTTACCTCTGCTATGTAGTTTTCCATTCTTACTTAGTCTGTTAGCTAGGAGCTACTGAGCTGTTCAAACTAGCATGGAGAAGTTAGCTTAGGTATTCTTCTTAGTGTCTTGGAGTTTGTAAATAAATACCTTGTAATAATTTAAAAAACCCTTATATGCACGTTTTCAATTTCCCATGACTTGTACAGGTTGGCAGCTTTTTGCTGAGAATTGCAACCTGATGCAATTGAACATGCTGTTACCATAGGCCTAGTAACAAGATACTTTGGCAGAATTGTCCCCTCAGCCCCTTCACTGCTAGCTTGGGAATTCTAGTGTTGCATACATCTATCACATTAAAGATATAATTATAAGAAACACACTTCTGTAATGCAAAGGGAGTGTGTTATCAAGAGTAAGCACTGCCAGATGGTAGGTAATCTAACAGAGCATTGAAAAAGGGTCAAAATTGAAAATCCAATGGCTTATTAAGCAATAGATGTTGCATGTGTGGGACAAGTGAGAGAGAAGTAACCTAATTTAGGTGCCCACGTGACCAAAATTTACTTTTAATTGCACGCATTCTGTCAGTAAATATCTGAAATACATATTTTTACTAATTTAAATGTGTTTGGAACAGAATATTAAATGCAGTGATATACTGCTGGGTGTTGAAAAGTTAAGTAGGATTTGTGCATGTTCTTATTGTGCGTTTATTGAAGTCATGAATTTATTATGACTGCTGATCTCTCTGAAACAGAGGAAGAATCTAAAAACAATTTCAAGGTTTTTGATGTTGAACAGAATTAAATCCAGAACCTAGTAAATTGTATTATTTCATATGCATATTACTTAGCTATATGTGAACTAAATATGACATCAATGACTGAATCCAGTTAAATGTCTTTGGTTTTGCTTTGCTATTTAAAGGTATTAGCTATGAGTTTATAATTTCTTGCTTTAAACTGTTCTCTGGTCTTGTTTCCTAACGATGGATATTCCAGTAGTCAGTCTGTATGCTGTGCTCTGTCATACACACGCATGCTGATTTTCTTTTGTTGAGAGATGATTCTCATTAAGTCAGGTCTGAGAAATAGTCCTTCAGTATTATACAACCTGTTAGTATTACTCAGCATTTTCCATGCCCTGCCCACCACGCCATTCTACAGGACTGTATGAACATTGTTTGATGTGTCCATAGCTGTTTCTGTAATTTCCAAGCTGCAACCAACTTTTTAAATTCTTCACAGGCTAGACCCAATTTATCTTTCTGTGGAGAGGATGGGAGACCTGCAGTAAACGTCCACTCCCACACTTGTTCCTCACAGTGTGACAGAGTTCAGACTTGCTTCAGGGAAGGAGAGCTAGCTTTTATAGCCGAGGAAACGCCTGTATCATGAATCTGTAAAATGGTAGCAGATGTTCCTGCTGGGGATACAGACTTGTAATTCCATGAAGTGTCACTGAATAGCAGCTCATTTTAACATTGATTGTTACATAGTGATTTTATGCCCTAGCAAAATGAGCAAATGGAATATGGTTATTTACTTGGCTTCATGTTCCCAGTACAAACTTTCCCATCAATGGAACAGCTTTGAAAAATGCCAGTTTTATCCACTGCTCTGCACAGAGTGTGCAAATCTATGGGATATTAGATGAAGATCCAAGATGGAGTCAGAAGCCTATCTGTCTCTGGATTTCAGAATGAACTAGGGACCTAGATAATTGCAAGCATGTGGACTCTATGCATGAACAACTTTCAGAATTTTATCCATAAGGAACTGTAAATGATAAAACTGATCTTTAAAAAATGTCACTCCTGGGTGCTGTGCATTTGCAGAACTAGTATATCAGAATAATATGAATATGTTTTAAGTTTCATTTCTGTCGTTTTACATATTTTGATTTACAGTTTACAGATCAGTATCTTCAGATTACAATGAAAAGTTCTATTCATCATTTTTCACCCTCAATTTCTTGCTGTTCTCTACCAATGAATTATTAATATCTGTTTGGCTTTTCTAATTATTACACATCTTTAGCTTAAACCTGTTTGAATAGTTCATAACTCACTGTCCTCCAAAAATGAAACATAAATATTTTGCTAAATTAAATTTTGTCTTTCTGAGGAATATTGGCTTGTGGCTAAAACCTCTTTTGAGATCTCCAAAGTAAAATGGTTTCATTTGCCGATAGCCAGAAGCGTATTTATTACATTTAGACAACTTCCTTTTGATTGAATATGGGTGGAAGATGCACATTTGGTATTTTATTCACAGTGGTAAAGGGAAGCTCTTTTTGTTCTGCTGTATCAAAGCAACAGTCATCTGTATGGGAGTAAATAGCTTCCTTGGTAGTTTTGCTGTTGTTTATAATTTGGGTCATAGGTCCCTGACCAAGGTTTCTTTGAGTGCTTATTTTAGAGCTGCTTATCAGTGGCTACAATTATAGGCAACTTTACATGCAGGCAAATACTTTCCTCTGTCACCCTTAACCTCAGCTGTGTGGCTGATGTCAAGAGCAGCGTTGGAGCTGTGTCACTGTTAAGGAATATGGGCTACTTCATTTGAACGCCTGAATATTGGAGAAAGAATTTTTGTACCAAGAGACTTCAAAGTCAACTATGAAAAACAAAACACTCTACCAAAACAAAGTGAAGAAGTAGATTATTAAATAATTCTCTTTTATATTTTTTCTGATAAATATTTATAGGTGAAGCATATAACAAAGCCTGTGGTTAAGTTTGAATAAGTTCTCAGATCTTAATATCTTAATTCATCTTTTATTTTTCAGACTGAAAACTGACATGTTTTTCTGAAGCATAAAGAGACTTCCTCTCTTTTTAAAAAAAAAAAAAAGAAAATAAAGGCCACCATGGAGGAAAAAACGTTTATCTAAAATACATATTTTGTATAACAACTCTACTTTAGATGGTTCTGTCTCAGTGAAGATATAACAAAATTTTAAATTAATCTCTATATTAGTAGGGAGTATCTTCCAGTGGCTCAACAACCGTTTCATAAGACTAAATTAAAATGAAATAATTAACATTAATTAAAATGTATTTCAAGCCAGTAATCTGCCATAATTCAATAAATACTTTCAACACATAGGTTGTTAATTTAATACATACTGGTTTTAGAAATGGATCTTGACCATCTATTTCAGTGTTGTGTATACCTGTGACAAAATATAATGCAACCTCGGTTTTAAATTACAACCAGGCAATGGATATGACCTGCAGTATTGCTGCTGCCAAAGATGTACTGGAAGGAGAAAAGTCATCATTGCATTTAAAGACAATCTCCTGGAGTGCTTGATATTGCAGGTTATCTCCTGTATTGCAGATCAAAAAAAAAAATTCAATAAGTGTATGTAGGTTGTTTTGTTGAGGGGGGGGGGGGGGAAGACGTTTGATTGTTTGCTTTTTTTTAAGAATAACTGAAGCCATTTCATTGGAAAAAACTTAATTTCCTCATATTGAATTAAATTGCAGAAGGGCCATTCAGCAATCTCATTCCATTACACTTACCAATGTTCATCAATGTCAGAGATGGATTTTACATCCCCAGAAACTTGGTTCATATTCCAAACCTCTACCCTTCACTGAGCTGCTCATGACAGCAGTACATGAGGTTTCACTCAGGCCTGCTTGCCTGGAGCTTTCCGGAGCGTTAGGGGGGTAAATAGCATGAAAAGCCGATGAGAGGTGCCAAGGTAAAACTAACAAGAGCACAGTTACTTAGGCCAATAACTGGAACATCTTTGAACATCATGTATTGTCTTGTTTGCTTTTCTAGGTTTTCTTTTTTGTTTTAAACAAGTGAATATCAGGTCTATGTGATCACTGCTCTGCTGCATAATTAGCTGATTTGTTTTGGCAGTGGAGGCAGAGTGCTATGCTGTCAAAAAGGATGGTGAGACTGGAATGTGCACTATGTAAGTTGGGAAATTTTAAAGACATGTTATAATTAGCTTGCATCTGCTTAAATACTGTGGAAAGCAAATGGCTAGCAGAATGATCTGGATACGAGTTGAGTAATGAAAAATATTTCTGAATGCGACTGGTGGAAGGAGAAACCTGCAATAGCAGCATTTTATATCTGGTAGGGACAGGTGTTTTGGTGTATGAAGTATGAAATTATTATTTGAATAATAATGGTAAAACTGAACATTGAACTTCCTATCTGGGCATTGTCCTTCCTACCTGCTCATTAGAGCAGAGCTCCTAAGGTGTGTCACCAGTAAAAAGGCGTTCGCAATAAATACACATGGAGAAAGGTATTTCTTCAAGTATTTTGTGTTGTGTAGATTGTATTTTCAGTTAGTTGATGTTTTACATATATTAATGCAATGAATTCTGTTAAAAAAATAACAATTCAATAATATTACTAAGACAATTTTCAGTGTGTGTATTTGAGCGTGTACCTGAATGTCTCCCGTATCTGCTCAGAAATCAAAACTGTTCATCCTGGAGGTTGAAAATGCTGAGCAATTTCCATCCTCTTCTGGAGAGGATTTGAATCTGTTGTCACAACCCAGACTGGAAGCCCAGAGAGTCGCAAGGGTTCTGTGATCCCCTTGGGTTAAATTAAGGTGAAATGACACCTAACGACCAGTTAAAGTGTTTTACTTGCAGTAGAACACAATTTAAACTTGGAAAATGATATTAAGCAATGCGGTCTCTTAAAATTAAATATATAAGAAAAGAAAGGAAAGGAAGGAAGAAGAAAGGTGAAAAAGAGAGTCAAAGAAATCCGGATCATCATCCCTGGATTCAGCATTGTCTCAGGTCCATTAATCTTGGGTGGTGAATGCACACACACCAAAGTTTCTGTCCCCTTTTAAGTTCGTCTTATCAGTTGATTATCATGCTAGAGGAGGGGCAGGTATTGCACTAACTCATTTCCATGAGAGATGAGGGAAAAGGTGGAGCATGGGTTCTGAGTGAGTCGGTTGTACTCGTCCTGCCCAGTTTCGGCTTTTCCTCTGTTCCTAGAGATTTTTGCTGACTTCATGCTTTTTATTGGTCATCCCAGAGGTGATCACTTCTTATCAGTTCTTGTTACCACTTCAGTGGCAAAGGCGTGAAATCATTAGCCAGGAAAGCATGGTGTCTGGCTTGTACTGTAAAGCCACAGAGTATCT
Source organism: Athene cunicularia (assembly GCF_003259725.1). NCBI lineage: Eukaryota > Metazoa > Chordata > Aves > Strigiformes > Strigidae > Athene > Athene cunicularia. The sequence goes on from NW_020799142.1 coordinate 19,668,050, forward strand.
GGTTTAGGGGTACTTGTGCTTGAGGGGAAACACCTGATTTTATTCAGACCAGTTTCTCCCTTTGTGGCTTATATAAGGAGTTTGTCAATGCAACTGAAAGGCCGTGGGGGTTGCATCCTTTGATACACTTCTGCTTCCTTGGGTGACAATCCTTAGACTAATCCAGAGGCCACACCTGGTCCTTGAGGTTTTCTGTGTTGATGAATATTTGAGGCATTACTTCCTTCAGTTCCTTACACCTGTACATTTACTTTGCATAGGTCTTCTGGCAAGGATACTTTTCAGTAACAAAATCACCTTTCAGTGTTGTTCTGCTTTGATGGAGCAAAAAAGTGAGAATACCTCACCAGTCTAGTGGTTACCTTCCTTGCGAAGAAGATTTTGGTTTCTGCTGTAGTTCATATTTATTTAGGGAAAGAGAACATGTCAGCGGTGTACCTTGCCTCAGGAGACACAGTATGGCTTGGGGGTAATGAATTTCCCTGAGAGGTAGGAGGTCTTGGGCTGAGCTGCCCATGGATAGATGAGTAAAGTTGAATACATTTTTACAGGTGTTGGTGAGAGCTCTAGGTATTGAGCTATTTTGCAAAAGGGGGAGGTGCGTGACATGACCCTAATTATTTATCATGTTGCTCTGTTGTGAATTTGATCTTTTTCCTTTATTTTCTAAAAAGCATCTGAAATATATTTTAATCTTTTTTTCATCAAAGTAAAAATGAAGAAAATGATAATTTTGATTTGATTTGAACATCAGGTCCTCAGTTTCTCATTATTTTCAATACAAACACAATATATTTTTAAAATACATATTTTAATTAGATTTAATTACCTTTTGAAACAAATTATTTACTGCAACATGTGGTATTAATGAATTAAAATAAAATAACTTACTGATTCTTAAAATGGTAATTCCACTTATTTTAAAGGGTTGAAATCTCAGTACTTATTTTTTTATTCAGAGAAACATAGACTTTGGAGCCGAAGATCAACCATAAACAGTTGTAAAAGGGATTAATAATTAAATTTAACCTATTTATGCTATCTTGATTACTTGTTCTTACATTAGAATCTTGTACATCTGTGGAGATACATAAGAGGTATATAAATATTCAGTCATGTATATTTATTATCACTGAATGATGTTGGAATACAAAGTCTGCATGTATAATCCATCAACTTGTTTCATACCTGTGTATATTTTTTACACTCTTTCACACCTCTGATTTTTCCCATAGATTTGAAGACTACCTATTTTTTTTTTCAGTTTAAACATAGTGTCCAGTCTTTCAGCCAGTGAACTTTTTCAAGAAGCGATACACCAAATTCTAGTAAATGAAAATTCATGTTTGAAGCTCATTGTTGAAATGTACTGTATCTTTGTAGTTATATGCACAAAGCCAGTTATACCTCTGATTATCAGAATAAAATTGTTAGTAGTAGTCAAATACCAGAAATCTCAGTGTCTTAAGTGAACAAAGCTGATCTTAATCTTGGGGTTTTTTTGGTTTGTTTGTTTTGATATTTATTTTTTTTTTTAATCAGAGATATTTACCTCAAAAACTAATTGTTCCAACTCACCTGGTGGTCACAGGCCAGCCTCCTTACCAAATCCCATGACTGAAGTCTTATCAGTAGTCTCTGAGCAGTGTCTTCCCTATTGGCTCGTTCTCTGAGGATAATTAGAGAAAATTGATTTTTTCTGATCATCAGAAACTTTAAAGATTACACTATTAATTTAGAGATTTAATTAGTTAAAGACAAAATATACTGCAGAAGAGTATTAGATGATATCGTTTGGCTTTCTTGGTTTTGTGAGGGATTGTGGGTTGTTACCTTCTTTTTCACATGATGCTTTGTTGAGAAAAATTACAGAAGGCTTCTCCCAATTTAAGCTTCTTAATTTTTACTAAGTATGGAGGCATCCTAAATGTCATGTTTCTAAATGGCACTCTTAAAATTACTGTCACTACAAAGTTCTTAATTAATGCAAGTGTTCCAACATGAGATAAGAGATTATATTTTGCCACTGAAATATTTTTAGATCTGCCTCTTTCAAACTTTTTCTCATGCCTGTGAAGTGGTCATTTCTAATTTGAGAGTGTGAATGTGCGTTTTACAGTGATGCACTACAGAAATTTGCTCACACTTAAAGAATCTGTATGTGACAATTTGCTGTTGGTTTGAGGGTTGGTACTATGAAACTGAAACCAATCAGTTGGAGTCCCTACACAAGATGTTGCCTGATACTGAGAGGTTGTGGTCTAACAGTTTGAACAGGGAGGATAAATTTGAGGAAGATAATGCTAATTGTGCTTTGACACATGTGCATGCAGAAGGAATCTTGATGATCTGAAATACATCTTTTTGATCAGCATACAGGTCAATATAGACAGATTCAATTTCTTCCAGGAGAAAACTAATTTGTGAACTCCTGATTCTTCATCAGCACTTCTTTCTAGCTGGTAACTACCTGGATGGCAGCACTAACCTGCTCTTTTACTAAGAGGTGGGGCTGAAAAAAGGGGGAACTCTGTGAAGATGGGGGAGTGTAAAAGCAGTATCAGTGCTCCACTGACAGTGGTGCACTGTTCTTGTCCAAGTTTAAGTGGAAGTCAGGCTTTAATTCTTTCTACTGTACTTTAGTAAGTTTCTCTGGAGGAAAAGCAACTACATACATCAGATGTATTCAGGCACTTGTGGTAGGGGATTATTGTCTAAAACCAAAGAGACTTATTATTAAATAATATCACCATATTATATAAATTTCACTTTGTCCCCTCCTGTATGCAATGAGGCAACATTACAGCTGTACCTTTCTCAGAAGCCTGAGACTTAATTTGTTAATGCATGTAAGATACTACAAGAACTTTATACAGAAGCTATTGCATGTTCACCAAGAACTAAAAATCTTTTGACAAAATGTCCACTGCTTAAGTATTAGCTGAATTTACTGAAAATGTACACATATATGTAAGTATGATGTTAATTTTATAGTCACTGTAATTTTCTAGTAATCAAGCCTTTGAAGAACTCAAGCTTTAAACCTAATGAAATAGTGTAAACAAAGCCTTTTTAAAGTAGTAAATTGCTTTGCTGGGCTCTGATCACGTCCCCCAAGAGCTGCATTTATCTGATCATTTGACTTGTGCATAGAATCACAACTGAGCAACAAATTGCAAATCACCACTGCTAAGTCTGTTTAGTTACTAGATAAAACTTAAAAAATGTTTGAAATTGTGCAAGTTTGTAATTTTTTGTTACATTCTATGGCTATATAAAAAAGAAGACTCTGTATTGCTAAATTTTATTAATATCTCCTTGAATTCCTTTTTTCAACCAGGTAGGAAGTTTCATCAATATTTTAAAAAGAACAGCAAGGCACATAAATTGCATCTCTTAAGTGCACATGGCTAACCTTGAAGTAAAGGACTTCAACATTAATCTGAAATCAAATGAAGATTTCTGGTGGTCTGGGAATTTTTTTTTTTTTTTAATTGCTTTTAGTCTGAATCAAAATAAAATGATAATGCTGGAAGATTCCAAGGTCCAACTTCTTATAATTCAGACAGGGAAACATTTTCCAGAACATCAGCCTCTGCCTCATCCCAGATGGACCAGTCTCAGACAGGAAAAGAAACCCTTTCTGCTGCTCCAGCAGGTTACCTAGCTAAGTCAATGAAAGTTGATTAAGCTTGATAGTTTTTTAATTTTAAAATATCAAATTGATGAAATTTTCACCTGAGAAAGTGTCACAGGCTTCTACTTAATAATATTTCTGCCCTTCAACTTCAGCACTTCAAGTACTGTTAGTACTCTACTGCAGTGTGTGCTTTACAGTTGAAAGGGGTGAGCCCTGAAAGGGACTCTGTTTCAGCCTTGCAAGATTCCTCATTTGTGTTTACTTAACACAAGCTAAAAGGTGTCAGAGTGGAAATAGGGGAGAATAAAGAATATAAACAATTTCAGGAGATTAGTTTCTTTTATCTAAACGCAACCTTTTGTCTTCCTAAAGCTTTGCAAAATTAAGTGCAATTAAATATGAGGAAAGTTTTATCCATACAGGTGGACACTGTTATTGCAGAAATAACCTGTTTGCTGGCACAGAACTGGCCAATGTAAAGAAGTGATGCTTCAGTAGTCATTTTGATGTATTTGTATTAGTGTGATCACACAGATAGGTTACAGTAAATTCTGAATTTTGGAAATTTTGAAAAAAAATATTGCTGCTGAGCCAAAATCAAGAACACTCCACAGTAGATTTACAACATTTAAACATATTTTTTTTTTTCCTGTGGAGGATGTTGAATACACATTTCTTGTTAAAATAGAAGGAATTTTTCCTAGAAGCAGCATGTTTTCCTCTAGGTGTGTTTATGTGTAAGAGGAGATGGGCAGAGTGAAAATGGATAGCAGAGCAGAAGGCGATATCCTTATTTTCAGGTTGTGAAAAAAGAAAGAGATGGTGATGACTTTTCAGAGTTTTCAAGTACAAACACCTGTGCAATCATGAAAAGAACTTGGGTCCCCTGAAGAAAATGCTCCCTTCTTCATTCTTCTGTCCTTTCCAACACATCCCAGTAATTATATACAAGTTGCAGATGTTTTCAGGTGTGTCTTAACTTTGGTCTCTCTTACTAGAAGAGTAATATGGTTGCACAGAAAGATGACATGTCCTATGAGACTCAAATTCTGACATGGACATTAATTTGGTACTTGTTGGCATACATTGTAATAAAATTTTAAATTACTGTTATCTACAAAAATTGTTTTGTTCTATATAGGAAATTGATTTCTCTGTTACATGAACTGATGATCCATGAAAGCAAAAGAAATAAAACTGTTTAAAGGTGAGATATAAAAAAGTCAGTGTTCATTTCACTGAGCATCTGCTATTCAGTCAAAATACTAAGCTAAAGAGAAGGCAAGTTTTCGATGGAAAGCTTACGAAAATTTTTTACAGTTCTTGATTTTCTGAATGTGTAGAGTGAAATTGTGCTTCATATGCATCAAATGTGGTTTGAAAGATATTTTACAAGCAATTAGAATGAGTATCTTTTTCAAAGACCTTCCACTTTATAACATGACTGATGAGTATTTGTGACTGAATTTCATTAAGTTATGTTTTGCACTTTTTTATTAAATAATCAGACTTTTATGATCTTTCTGGAAACTCAGAAAACTTAAGCGTTCTGACTGCTCTGTGACTTCAAGTCACAGCACTCAGTGCCTTAGACATGCTGATCACTCTGCTGTGTGGTTTGTAAGACCACTGACAACTTTTGCTAGGTCAATCTGAGTGTTCTGTAAGTATGTATAATCATATATCCAACTACAGTGAGTCAAGGACGTTGAGACTGCTGTGTCAATGGGCAGCAATAATAAAGAAAGCAAATCTGAATGACTTTTTACACAGTTGTATATCCAGCAAATTAAGCAGCGAATTAAATAACTCAGAGCTGAAATTTCCTTCTTTAAGACTCAGTTTCCTGTGGGTTGGATATATAAAGTGGATAACAAAAGGGCTGTTAGAATTCATAGTGCCTTTCATTATTAAGCTTAGTGAAAACATTGGTTAATTAATACTAAGTAGTTCTTTATTGCTGCTTGGGTAGCACTCATTTGAACAGACTGTTCATCCTATCCAGGATAGCCTGTGGTGGTAAAGAAACCAGTAAAGCTTCACTATGTTCCGAGCTGTGAAAAACACCATATTATTATATGTTTTGAAAGTGTAGTAGATAAATTATGAATGGATTACTGAAATAGGTCTGTGAATCCTTGAAATAGGTCTATGAATTTTATTTGAGAATACCAAAGTAATAATTAGCATTATGTTGTTTGGTTTTTTTTTTAATTTCTGTGTGACATAATTCTTTACAGTTAAGGAAAAATATTCCTTAAAATGTTTTTTAATTTAATACTTGAAGTATTTTTTTCACCTAGAGATATGAAATCTTTGAGACATTTAGAAGCATTTGAAAAGTTTCAGGAGTAGTTCAATGTGGTGCAGCGCTGACCTCTGTACCTTCAGCTAATGGCAATTAATAGGTCTACTGAGTTAGTTTCAGAGGAGCAGTAAGCTCTATAGCTATTTGCTATGCGACTAAGGTCAGTTTTTGGTTTTCATTATGAGCTCTGAAAGATTTCATTACCTCACAGGTTCTTTTTTTTTCTCATTCTTGAAAATTTTGTCATGGGCTTATCTCTTCTATGCTTTTTTGTCAATGCTTTATAATACTTTATATAAAGCTGGAACTGTGAGATTGTAAATTTTAAATTTGTAACCATCCTTACTGAGGGGGAAAGTATAAAAAATAAATAATGCTAAAAATAGTTTGAAACAAAGGGCTACCTCTGTGTCTGAATAGCACCTTCTTGCACTGTCTCATGAAGCTTTTCAGCTTGCTTTTGGTTACATGAAGAGTAGGATGTTCTGAACTGGTAGGCAAGGAACGCATTGTATTACTTTCTCCGCACAGGTCACAGAAGGGCAATACAGGAAGTTACATCTAGTTTTTCTCACCTGAAAGAAAAATATCATATAACATGGCCAACAGAATGGCATTTGGAAACATCTTCCTAAAAGAAAATGTCTGATTCATTACTAAATGAAAAATAAATCATAATATGATATGATTTCTTTGTACTAACTCATCAGTTTATATTGTGGACTAAAAATACTAAACTGATACAGTCTCATAGTACTTAGCATTGAATCTTATTTTATTACTGAAGCCCTAACACTACCACTTTTGCTGACATTCAGCATCCCGAACTCCAGTGTGTGTTGCATAATCACAGTACATAACGATCCATTAAATCGCAGATTATTGTAGGATAAAACACCTGGTTCTGTATTATATTTTGGTGGCTAGGTGGCTGGTTGGCTGGTTAGCCATTGTTACATAACTGCTCCCTGTGCTGGTGAAGTGTAAAGGTCAATCTGAAATCAAGCAAATGCTTTGCTTAAGAATGAGCCACAAGTACAAGTATACCTCTTGTCATTATTTCCTAGTTGTTTTCCACTCATTTTCAGGATTTCTTGGAGCCATTTATTCTCCCAGAACAGTGTTTTGAAATATTTTGGTTGATAGCGTTATAAAAGTGTTTGTGGTAATTGTACCTGTAGATCATAGCAGTGATATATGAATTTAGTATCTATAGTAATTCTAGATTACAGAATTACAGAATCATCTAGGTTGGAAAAGACCTTGAATATCATCCAGTCTAACCATTAACCCAACACTGACAGTTCCCAACTACACCAGATCCCACAGTGCTATGTCAACCCGACTCTTAAACACCTCCAGGGATGGGGACACAACCACTGCCCTGGGCAGCCCATTCCAACACCTGATAACCCCTTCTGTAAAGAAATACTTCCTAATATCCAGTCTAAACTTTCCCTGGAGCAACTTGAGGCCATTCCCTCTTGTTCTATCACTTGTTACTTGGTTTAAAGAGACTCATCCCCAGCTCTCTGCACCCTCCTTTCAGGGAGCTGTAGAGGGCGATGAGGTCTCGCCTCAGCCTCCTCTTCTCCAGACTAAACACCCCCAGTTCCCTCAGCCACTCCCCGTACGACCTGTGCTCCAGATCCTGCACCAGCTCCGTTGCCCTTCTCTGGACACGCTCGAGTCATTCAATGTCCTTTTTGTAGTGAGGGGCCCAGAACTGAACACAGGAATCGAGGGGCGGCCTCCCCAGTGCCGAGTACAGGGGTCAGATCCCTTCACTGTCCCTGCTGGCAATGTTATTTCATACTACTACTGAAAAGGAATCTAAAATAGCAAGAAGCCTGTTACATGAACTTAAAAAGATATGAGATAATCATGAAGTTCTTGCCAGATATGGTGCAGATATGATGAATACCATCAAACGCTAAGTGAAAATACATATAGCCTGGATAAAACTGAATATTTATGGCACTTAGTATGCACATTTATTGTAAGCTTGAAAATGTGTAATACATAAACCACATTATTGTACAGAAGGAATTATTTGTAAAGTCAATTTCATGCAATTTCTGAGTACCAGTTAAAGGTACTTTACCATCTACTCTCTCAAATGATAGTCAAACCTAATCTCTGTAGATTTATCTTGGAACAAAGAATTTTAAACCTGGGAATTCTCATACTGCTTTCAATCCTATGCTACTCTTTCTTCAGTGTGTTTTACAGTTACAGTTTATTATTTATATTCCCATATTAGAAATTTGTAAACTCAGAAGTATTTTCGTGGATAAACATGAAACAAAGGAAATTTATTACCCTGAATCTTTTGGTGAATACAAGAAATAATATCTGAAATCTAATGTAATCCGTATGCTCTGTGCAAGTCTAGCAAAAACTAAACTTGTGGTTCTGCATTGTTTTGTGGCCAGTTAAACTATTATTATTGTTGATTGCCATGAACAGATGAGGATATTTATTGCATGCCAGGAGGCTGCTGCTAGTACAGTGCAGGTGGCCTGGAAGTCAGTGCTGGAGTGGTGTGCTGATGGTATGTCCATCACATGTCCACTGTGCGGGGCCCCAGTGTAATGGAGGGCTGGAGCAGCAAGATAGTTGTGGAGCCGTTGCTGCCTCTAGTCTTCTAGAAAGTCTAATGAGTCCATGGGGAGCTGTTGATTGGTTTCTGTGCCTCTCTGAATCAGGTTTAGTTGAACGGATCATGTTCTCAAGCAGAACAAGAGGTCATGTGTTGGGTTCAGGCTTTCTCAAATTCAGTTCCAGTTCTTTTATTGAACAAGAATTAACTTTCTTTGTTAACTTTCTTTGACAAGTTAACATTTGAGAGTTATCATAATTCTCTTAAAATCTGTTGGGTATATACTACCATACCCTGAAAATCTTCTGTCAGGATAGATGTATATTCTATGTAACAGGTGGGTTTACTCACCATTTCTTTAATAGATCCTAAAGTTACAAGTCTGGCTCTGTACCATCTGTATCAAGCACTGTTAGCAGCATTCTAACAGTGTTAGAGGGGAGCCTTTAGATAAATCTGGAGCAAAATAGTGAAGTGCAGTACCCAATTTATACTATGCAAGTTGCAGCTATTACTGTCCAGACTTCTTAGCTGTGAAGGAAGATAGACTATGAGGTTGTAAAAATGCATGAAGGTTCAGGTTGCAAAAGTGGATAAAGATTTTGATGTTATCTAATTTTTGTTTCTATTTTGTTGCTTCAGTGCTTTTTTCCTCTTCCTGTAATTTTATTTCATCACAAAGAGGTACTTATATTTAATATGTTATCTGTAGATATTTGGGTTTCCACTTGGATGGAAGCTTTAAAAAAATACTGCATTGATAAAGCACTTCTGATTGGCACCAGACATCAGTTTTAGTTATAGAAACCCACTAGCAGGTTTTTACAGGAGTCTGGATAAGTTTACTGAGTGCCTTTCAGATATGCCATGGAGTGATAAGCCATAGTACTGTCTTTATCCTAGATGTGTATACTTGAAAAGGAAGGCACATAATGAAATGTATTAATTACTTTGTCTTCTCTGCTGGCTGTGAATATATTGAATGAGTTAAAACAATCAGAATTTTCTTATAATTAACAAAATGTTTAAGCATCTTGAGGTGAAGTTGGCAGCATGATAGAGACCATTTTTCTAAGTGTGTTTGACAACATTACGTCAACCATTCTGTTTCTCCCTTTTTTTTTTTAGGTTTTACTGGGACTTAATCATGCTCATAATGATGGTTGGAAACCTTGTCATTATACCAGTTGGAATCACATTCTTCACAGAACAAACAACAACACCATGGATTATTTTCAATGTGGCATCAGACACTGTTTTTCTGTTGGACTTGATCATGAATTTTAGAACTGGGACTGTAAATGAAGACAGCTCTGAAATAATACTGGACCCTAAAATCATTAAAATGAATTACTTAAAAAGCTGGTTTGTGGTTGACTTCATCTCATCCATACCAGTGGATTATATCTTTCTCATTGTAGAAAAAGGAATGGATTCAGAGGTTTACAAGACAGCAAGAGCACTGCGTATTGTGAGATTTACAAAAATTCTCAGCCTGTTACGTTTATTACGCCTTTCAAGACTGATTAGATACATACACCAGTGGGAAGAGGTAAGATTTATATGGTTATAACATAATTTTCTAAGATCTTATTCCTGCAAAAAAACTTGTAAAATCTCTCTGAAGAGCTACATGAGAACCAAATGGAAAAAAAGAGTTTTTAGTCACTGGTTAGTGTAATTTACATTCAGGTACTAGTATAGGACCCTTTTTGGAAAAAGAAAAAAAAGCATAGAGTAACCGTCTTCTCTTTGCTAACAACAGAGGCCAAAAATATCTTCAGGACCATCAGCACAATAAGCATGGATGGACTCCTCTAGAGAATATTAGAGATGTTAGCAACCACCTAAATCGTCATTTGAGTTTGGTGATTAGCACTTAAACTTATGAAGTTAATACTCCTGTAACCACAGAGAATTTAAGATACATGTTCATATTTTTCTATTTTAGGAGAAATTGAAACCATTTATCATTGAGTAGATTTCCTAGAATGCTCATTGTTTGAATGCTTTATGTAGGCTGAATATATCAAATACTGACCTTCTTTATAACAAATGAGCAGGTCAAATTTTGAGCCTTCTAAATGGTCAACTCTATTATTTCCAGACCTGACGTTATGCTACCTGCCAAATTGTCATCGTGACATTTCCAGGACTTAATTTGGCATGCTCATGTCTAGGAAATATTCAATGCTTTGTCATATACCATCATGATTCAGTCATTTCTTGCCTGTTCCCATTTCCGTAGTTCTAAATATCATAATATATTTTAAAAGGGAGTGCTAAAAACATGGGAACAAAACCTACTGTTTTCTAAACCTTTTTTGTAGCAAGAGTAATGAGAATTATTTTGTAAAGCATTTTCATGCATGGAAGCACTATTAAAACAGATTTGCATAAATTTATTTACCTACTTTGACAAAGATTTATTTAATTCAGTGAATATTGAAGGATGGTTTTATACCATTTCTGATGCTTTTCCTGCTGGTTATGTCCAGTATTCACTTTATGGTTTAACAGAAACTTAAATGTGAAGCCATCTCACAAATACAGTTAATTATGTTTAAAAATGGCATGATGCTGGATGATACTAAGTATCAAATATCTAATAAATTTATAGTTGTTTCTCAGAAAGCTCCTGAAATAGGTCATTATTTTTTATTACTGTATTTTGTAAATTCTACTTCTTTTTGCCTCCCCATAATACAGTGTAACTATGGTTTTGACACAGAAATAGGGAACTGCAATTTTGTACTCAGTTTAACTAAGGCAAATGATTAAGCATATTTTGCAGTTCTGCCATAAAGCAGTGCTTTTGTCTCCTCTGTGCTTTACAGAGAGACAACCTTGTGAAATGCTTTCAATGACATTATATTCTGGCAGCTTGAGTTAATAGCTTGCCACTATAAAGCCCTACTAAGCAGAGAAATTAATACCTTTTTTTTTTTTTCCTCTTCCATCTGTTGTCAAAGATAAATCATATATTCTAAATCAAAAATACTTGAATTAGCCACTAAGTGGGACTAGAAGTGACCAGAGGATGTGGTCCAAACCAGCAATAGCTGGTGTTTGGTCAATTTAATCTTTAGCTAATGGCTGCTTGATTGAAACTTCACCTTTGATTCCACTAGTAAAACTTGTGAAGTATTTCTTGTATGATACTTTATTTGACAAGTACTGAAAAATAAGTGGAGTCCATTTTTTTGTGTTTTATAACACATCCTAGGGCTCCCTGGATCTTATAAAGAGGGTGTAAGAGTCTGAAGGGCGTTTCTTTGAGTTTTTTTGAGCCTGCAGTCAAGCAGCAGGCTTGTTGTTTGTTGCTTTTAAAAAAGATTTCTGATGATTGTGAGAGCATGCAAGAACAGTGTTAAATATGTAGAATGAATCAGATTCTAATAAATCCCAAAATGAAATGTGTGCAAGAAAAAAATGGGGTTTTTTTTGTTTAGCATTTTGCAGATATCAGAAATGAAAGTGGTAATGGATTTTCATATTTGCCTATTGTTATCACAGTAGTTGATTATTACTTTGGATTTAGCTAGTGAAACTGTTCTGCATGGTGGTCCATTACCACTTTGGAGAAATTGTGTGCTATAGCATTGCAGTATTTTAAAACAACAACAACAAAAAAGGGTAGGGATGAACTTTGCTGAATTAGGAAACAATACCTGGATGATTCCATAGGGTCAGTCAGTGAGACTTTTGTTGCTGATATTAATCTTGTTGTATTGTCTGTGTTTGCACATGCACAACAGGGAACAACTGTTAGCTAATTTTTATGACACGGAACTGTATCCTGTTTGCGTGTGGTTGAAAGGATTTAACAGTTTTTGTACATGGGCTGACATGTTGGTTTTAAATGTAGTGCAGATAAATCTGAAATACTGTGTATTTGGATCCAGAATAATGAGCATTATGTCAAAAATACTGAGAGGACAGACAGCAAACTCATTCTTCATAACCTGCCAAGAGGATACTTCCTGGAAAACTGGTTGATGAACAAACCAGGTTGTACAAGAAGGCTGTTATGCTGTTGAGGTACTTAAATGTCCGCCAACAGAAAAGGCAGGTTGAAGCTGTTTGAGCTTTTCCTTTTTTTTGTATCACATACCTGGACTTCAGTTGGTCAGTATCCTGAATTTTAACATGAATAGGTTCCTTTGCTTTATTTCCACATAATTTAAATCAATTAAGTCAAGATGAAGCTACTAACAGCCACATAGAGACATACTGAGGTAAATAATGTGTGCATTTCAGAAGCTTTCTCCTCAACTGTTATGAGGGAACCTAGCTATAGCCTGTGGTGCAATACATATGAAATATGATTGATATATTCACATCAGTCTGATGTTAATAGCTTATCCAAATGAATGATGCAGTGGAAATGGGAAGAAACACTTTAACAAAGGTACAGGAGATATGTTGGGAGGTATTAATTTATTGAATTTGCAAATTCACACTGTCCTAAAACTGTTTTTTAGCTACAGTATCGCATATTCTGGTCCTCTATAACTCAGATGTTGTCAAGTAGTTCATACACTTACTTAAAATTATACACTGTAACATGAAAGGAAAAATTTATTAATTTAAGTTGGGGATTGCAGAAATAATACTTTTGCAGTAATTTCTCACAGCAGGTTTGTTTTGGACTTTTTTTTCTTTTAGCATGGGTTCCTAGAAGTATTGAACAGGCCGTACTGGACCTAATTCTTACTTTAAATTACTGTATGAGACTACTTAAGCTGCTGAGCCCTGAACGTTTGACATTGGTTTTCATTCAACTAATAAGTTATTCTTAGTTAAATACGCTTATATTAAACTGAACAATTCAAAATAAAAGATGTGAACAATTAGGAATAAATACATTGTTACATGGCAGATGATATGCCACTTTGCTTTATATTTGTCTATGATATAAATTTATGGATTCTTTCAAATAACAATATTTTTCAAAACCTGCTTAAGACCCAGACTTCAATAGCTTTGCTTACAGCTATTCTAAGCACAGGACAAGACATAGTTGATGTATGAGTAAATAGAACTGTTACTTCTAAAACTGTACCCTAAGTCTTTCTCGTTCTGAGAAGTCTGCTTAGGTAGAATTAGAGTCAGTTTTAAAGTGACTGAATGCTTATTGCAAGATGTGCAATAAAGATTATGTTTTGCAAAAGATCATCTAGTAAAATATATGATAATTGTAAATTGCATCCATGTCTTATTTTGGTTTGACTTGTACTGAAATCTGGTTTTCAGTTTGTTACATCTTTTCAAGGTTCATAAACCTCCATAAGTGCTGATATCCATTCTAGCCGTTGCTAAAGCTCAGGTATTTAATTAAATATATTTCTGAGCATATTGCTTAGTTGTGTCATATTCTGCTTTTTACTGGTTTATTTCTAATAATCACAGTAATGCTGATCCAGAAAATCTCAGCTTGCTTAAATGCTAAGCCTTACTAAAGTGCTTAAAAATTAAGTAAGTGTGTAAGAAAGTGTGTAATTTTGCCAAATCAGGTCCTACTTTAACCATTTAATCTGTTACTTCTATGCTACCGACCCTAATTATCACAGATCACCACTAGGTGTCCTCTGCTTGTTGTTCTGCTTGTTGCCAACAGTACAGAAATACGTATTATGTGTATATGACGTTGAGTTATTATTGTTGCCAAAATAAAAAAACATTGTTAAGAACACGTGTTATCTGGACAAGAGAAGACAATTATTACTCCTGCTGTTTCTGTGGTAGGTATACAGATTACTTTTGTCCCCTGTAGAAAATCATACTTTTTCTTTCCCCTACAGCTAAGTGGGAAGTCAAGGGTTTTTTGTCTCTCCTTTTGATCACTGACTGGGGAACTGCGGTGAGAAGGGAGAGATAATGAGTTAGGTGTGTACTTGGTAGTTCTGGATGAAAACACATAACTACAGATTGGAGGAATTATTTTAATTTAACAGGACCATGTCTTCAAGACATGGGGTTTTCCTCTTAACAATGGTGTTATACAGTTTAACTTACTTTTTAAATTAATGTTTGTATGTAAATGGGAGGCGACATAATATATTTTTTTTTTCTTATCATTGAGTTTTAGTTCCTTCCCTCCAAGGAGATAGTTTAAAATATATTTTCTAGGCCCTGTGAAGTTGTGTGAATTAGTGATGTACTGCAAATAAGCATAACAGTAGAGGCAATTTTGAAGAAAATTAGCTTAAAGTAAATTACTTAAAAGTAGATGTATCTGTAATTGCCTATTACACATGCATCAATCAAATATGAGTTGTCTAGCTCATAAACAGTGAGGATAGAAGATTTGTTAAATAACTCTGGGGGAAGTCCACCTTCTTTTACTGGCACAAAGTATGTGAATTCTGCAAGAAAGCCTCTGTATTGATGTCTTCTGCCTTCCTACCATTAAGAAGATGGAAGTAGAAGAAAAACCCTATTTCCTATCAATTTCTACAGGAAGGAAATAGAAAAGCACCTTTTGCATTCTTTTGGAAAGCTGTGCTTGGAAAATGTATCTTATGTATGAATCAGTGAATTTGTGTCCTTCTGTCATTGAGCTCAGAGGGCAACTTAATACTGTGCAGCCTCTCACTCAGCCCTTCTTCCCCTCCACTGAGAAGGAAGAAAGCAAAAGACCCAGGAAATTGAGATAAAGACAGAGAGGGATGACCTTATCCTTTAAGGCACAGGCAAGAAACAGTTTCATTAGGGGAACTGAAAAAAGAACATAAAATTTGATACAAACACTAACAACAACATGTAACAGACAGATTAGGACCCTGAGAAACATTAGCATATCCTGAAAGCACCTCACCACTCCCTTCTTCCCAGGCTGAGGTTTACTCTTGATATCTCCTCCTCTCCCCCAGCGGTGCAGGGGGCAGGGATTGAGGGGTACAATCAGTCCTACTTCTTCTTCCAGCTTGGGGAGGGGAGAACTTCTGGCATCCTCCACTGTTCCCCCTCTCACAGGAGACAGTTCTCGACAAACTCTGACATGAGTCACTCCCATGGATGTGTGGGTCACCCTCACAGGTTGCAGTTCTCCCAGAGCCAAGCTACAACAGTTGGGTCTTCTTCCCATGGGGTCTTGGCCTTCTTCGGGTGCAATCACCTGGGTCAGCATGGGGCCCCTCACAGGCTGCAAATCAGCATCTACTCCACTGTAGAACCCCATGAGCGGGTGGGGGGCAGCCCTGTTGTCTCACCATGGGATACAGAGGAGTCTCTGCTCTGGCACACCTGCCCTTCTTCCTCCTCCTTTCTTCCTCTGACCTCAGTGTTCATAGAGATGTTCTCACAACTCCCCCAACTCCTTCCAGGTTCTCCTTCTTCAATACATTATTGCAGAGGTGCAACTAATTGGCCCTGCCTTGGTGAAAAGGTGGGTCCAACATGGAATTGGGGGAGCTTCAAAAATCTTCTCACAGGATACCACTACTGTAGCCCCCTCCCCAGCTACTAAAACCCCCACCATTCACTGTAACTAGGACACCTCTCACATAAGGTCTATTGCTGGGGTCCAGTTTTGTGGATCAATATCAATGAGAAATATCAAAAGCTTGAGCTGTCTCACAGGTTTTTTTTGTTGTTTGGGGGGTGGGGGGTGGGGTGGGTTGACAGTGTACCCTAGCAGGGCTAAGTAAGCATGCAAACCATGTTGAATTATTCATTTTGTTGTTTAGTGTGTAGTGTGCAGATCCTTGTTTGTGGCTGTCTTACACGGCTGACCTCCATTTTGTGCTGGGCTGTATCTCAAACACCTGCGAGGTTTGCTTGAGGCTTTCCCCTTGGCCTGCAGTCTTCCCTGTCAGATGAAGCTCCTGTCCTGTGTGCTTGACATGTGCAGACCAGCTCCACCTCTTGTGTAATCCAGAAGGAAAAAAAAAAAACAAAACCAACATGCTGTTTGCTTGCAGTTTGAATTGCAAAATTTGAGAGTGCTCCTTGGGCAACATAGCTATAGCAGAAGGGGAGCTCTGTGGCTTCATCAGAGCAGAGGGTTGCTCAGTCAGGCTCCCCAGAGGAAACACATTCGTTTTGTGCCTCAAAGTTGACTGGCTGTCAGTTTGTTACTGCGTTAAGATTCACAGTGCTGGTATACCTTCCTCATTCAGTTGAGAGGTTGGCTAATGGATAGTCTGTCTCTATGACAGCAATTGAGAGCAAGGTATTTTATCTGCAGTCTCTGATCCTGTAGAGCCACAACACTGATTACTAGCTCTTTTCCTTCTCTACCTAAAATTAGCGTAAAGGCAGTTTCTTTGATGTTGTTGTGGCTGTCAATATTAATGTCTCGATAGTGTAGTTCTATTTTGCTAAATGTAATTTGCTTATATGTGTAGAACTAAAATAATTGATAAGATACATAAATAATACTGAAATTAAAAAAAAAATAAAGAACATGTGAACTGAAAGATTTTTATAGGAGCAAAAATCAGTCTTATATAGGTATGTTAGCCTCAATGCTGTTAGTTTTTTCTTCTCTGTCATGTAACTTGCAAGGCTATTATCTGTAGTTTGCTAAACAGAGCACCTAATACAATCTTTACTAAACTGGCAATGTTTCAAATGTGAAATTATAATGGAACTCATTTCACATAAACCTTTTTGTTTACATGGAACTATCCATATTTTAACATTAGATGGGTAAAGTGTGGTCAGTTGTCCTTTTTCATTTATTTCAATGAAAATTATTTATTCGAGAAATGTATGTTTGATTGCAGCTAAAGCATACATCCATGAAATACCAGTGACAGATGATTGAGCGTACTCTCAGGTTTTTATTTTTCACTCTTTAAATTCTGTACAACAGTAGGAAAATATACATAACTGATAGAGACAGTTAGAAGGCATTATGATCCATGGTCTCCGAATAATAGAATACTAACTGCTGAAAAATAACAGAACATTTATAGGGGAACCAATTACTGAAATGCAAGCAAGACATAGAATATTCTGGTTTTTAATTTTCTTATTTATGGTATATGGAAAGAATAACCCATGCCCCTACAGAGTAAATAGGAAGTATTACGAGTGTAGCGTCTCGCTTCATCTTTTTTACCCCCTTTTTAAGACTGTGCAAATTGAGCTGCCTTTCTGTTGTGCCTGCATCAAGAGAGTAATTGTGTGGTGATGATGTTTTCCCTGGGAGATAAACCATGTAGAACATAGCCCGAGATGAATTTCCCTGAACTCAAATGTTGGAAGATAATGTTTTCTTCTTTAGATGAGTTTTGTTTGGCTTCTATGGGAACGGGCCTGTTGATGGGAGTCTTGGCTGTAGACCCAAGAAGGTGGGTTCACCCCTGCAGTAGCATATCTAGGTAATGCCAATCAGTTTTGAAAATGATCAGAACTGAGTCAGCCTGTCTTTGATACTGAAGTGTAACACAGATTTTTTAGAAGAGTTTGTTAAAGTCTAATTTGTTGTTCATTATTTTTTAAGACATTCTGGAGATAATTCCATGTTTTGCACTTGCTAGATCTTGCACACATTACTCCTGGCTGCAGATTTGGAAAAAAGGCTCTTGTTCTTCCATCCTAACCTTTTAACACAAGCAGAAAGCCTGCATAGGTAAATGCACAGGGTAATGGCCTGATGGATACATCCCATGTGAGGTAAGGCAGGGAGGTTGAGGATGTTCAGTTCTCTTGTTGAGACAGAGCTGCTGGCTGCAAACTGTGTCATCCCACTCCCTCCCTGGAGTTGAAGAGCCATCTAAAAAGGTGGTAACAGTGAAAGGCAGCCCCTGGTCTGGATTCATCATTCGGACACTGCAATACTGCAGAGTCCTTCCCATGGTGAGCGCATATGTTACAAGCTACCTGTGCTTCCTGCAGGGATGAGACAGAAGGGAAACCTCTGAATTGATTTTTTTCGTTTTCTTCCAATATATTTTAACAAAAATGACAATTTTAGGGTTGTTCTTTGCAGGCTAAACACAATCCATTCAGATAGCACTGCATTTTCATTTTGTGATAATGGTGACCAGTTCAGAATGACTGTTTACACTTCTAAATTACTCAGCAACAGGAATTTAACTAAAGGATATTCTCAGCTTGTCGCTAATGCCTTTTAAGATCCTTCCCCTCTGTGTTTGGTTGCATAATACCTATAGATCTTTGCACATAAAGGAGTCAGTTTAAATACCTTAGATTTGGCACAGATTTTTGTCTTGTTTTATTCTCTTTGTGTAGCTGCTAGAGCAAATAATCCTTAGAGATTGTTAAGGATACATTATGACCATTTTATGCTGTCCTAAATAAATTTACTTTTAAAATAATTTTTTAGAAGACAAATTTGAAGCTAGGTTGCTAGTCTACATGGTAAAATGTGCCCAGTTATCAGTTGAAATGGGAAACTTTTAACCACTGTAATAATATTTAATACATTATTTATTTATTTATTTATTAATGAAAGCAACAAGAAAGCAACTTTACAGGGTGTCATTGAAAGCTGAGGAAAAAGTTATATATGAAAAATAAATCAGAAGCTAGGTATGAACAATTTTAATCTTTTCCTAACATTTGGCTACAAGGGGCATTTAATTTCTAAATTAAATGTATTAAAGGGTGGAAAGATAATGCTTTAGATTGCAAGTTGATATATTTCTATGTTCACTTTAAGGAGAAAGTTTTCAGTTGCAGTGAACAACTTTTGAAATAAAAACACCCCAAACCCCACCACTGCATTCCCTTGTTCTCTTATGTGGAGAACAGTGTGCTGGTGAATTTTATGGGAGAGCATTTCCTCATCTCAGAACATTCTGAGAGGTAGGAAAGGGACGTATCTGCAGAATTTGTGCTTGTCTGTGCTGGGTAGACCATCCATTATTGCTGACTTTGTTTATTCTCACAGTCTGTCATGTTCCTTAGCTCATCTGGGCATTTTATCAAATAAACCCAGGAGTTTAATGATACAGAATTTACGGCATGTAAATGGGTTGAGGATCATATTCTGATTTTGATCAAATTTGACTACCTTCTAATGCAACAAAATACCTGGGACGGTACTTAAGTTTAAGTAGGTTTCTACTGTTAAGGCTCCTACTGAGAACAATGGAATAGTGGGTAATGTTTAATTAGGAATAATGTTCTGCTTTATAAGGATAAAATGGTCTGAGTGAAACACTTAGGGAAGGGAGTAAGGTGCAACTGTATAAACCTATTCAGAGTGGGCTGAGGAACTGAGATGGTGGTGTATGAATGGCTTTTCCAGCTGTAAGTTATATTTAGTGAGTTATTTCTAACCTGAATTTCATGGAGTTTATTCCAAATAACCATAAAATTATCCCATATGTGTAATGTATGATTTAAATATAGTTGTGACCTGAAAAGAACAGGAAAATAACCTAATTCAGAGATTGTGCTTCTTTCTTCCAAGCACAAAATGAAGGCTGTTATTGAACTTAGACTCTCCTCACCATGCTGCACTGAGAACATGCTTTATTTTTCACCTTTTTAATCTGTCTTAACCTAGACATGTGTTTTGCCATAGCCTTTCCATGTGTCTAGGCTTAGAGTGTTTTCTTCTATTATTTTCTTTAAATAGCTCTTTTTTTTCAGCCTCTCTGTTCTTAGAACCAATAGCAACAAGCTTAACGATGCATCTACCTACTTGATATTGTGCCTAGTAGTTTCACTGCCTTTCTTTCCAGTGAATGTAACTTGTTACTGATCTGGTGGGATCCTCTGCTATGCAGTGTTTTTGGTGTCATTTCAGTCTTGGTGTGACAAAATGGTATGCAACATTGAAGTTTCTGCTTTGCATCCAAGTGAGCTCTCCTAGGTTAGGAGCTGTGACAGTAGAACCCTGTACAGCACATGTATATTCTCCCTGTATATACATTGGAGAAACCATCGAAAAAACTGAAAGCAACTGCATGGCTAATTATGATATAACTGCTGTAATTTTTGCAAGAGCCATGGACTTTGTACAGTTGGGTTGCCTGTAGAAGAGAGGAAAGATGTGACAAAAAAAAAAAAAAAAAAAAGTGAGTAAATAATGGTAATCCAAACAAATGTGGATGTACATATTGATGTGAATATGTCTCCAAGTGTGAAGGTTCCTTACAATATTTCTGTACCTCTGAATAGAAATCAAGGAATATAGTCCTATTTACAATTTTTGCCTCTCTAGATTAATTCTCCATGCATCATATATGCTCAGTTTACCTTAAGTGACTGGCAATATTCAGAGACTCATGACCAGCAAAGTTTATCTCCAGTAAAAACTGTTAAGTTTTGCTGCTGGGTTGATGCTTCTGTTCATACTTCTAAGATAGTGGCATACAAGATTGATGACCAAAACCTCAACCTGAAGAGCAAAAATTCTGGGTGTAATTTAAAGTTAATCTGTTTTTAAGAGCACTTTCCTGTGAGATTCCCAAAGGACATTACTGAATAAGGTGTAGTAGTTCTCTTCAGGATGATCAATTCTTCCCTCAACCGAAGACGTGAATTATGTCTTCATCTGTCTCAAAAATGACAGGGCATCCCACGTGAGAATTGTTTTCCAGCTGGGGAAATTTAATGTCATACGTGTTTTAACAAGGAAATGGAAAAAAATGAAAAGCAACTGATAGGTAATTTCAACAGATAAGGGGTAACTTCTAGAACTGCTGCATTGTTTTGATCACAAAGAAATTGTAAGATACTGAACCCAAACAAGTAACTTATATTTTTCTTGCAAAGATTTTGTGATGAACTAAGCAAAACACTGTTTTTCCTTCAGCATCGATCATATGAACACTCTTCTTCGCATCTTTTATTTTGCCCATGGCAAAACCAACCTATGCCATAAAAGTGTTTTTCTTTGTCCTTTTTATTATGTGACAATTTTGGTAGCTTAATACACAGCTTAGACCTATGTGGATTTTTACTTGTATTTCTGTTGATTTTTGCATATCACAAATACC
The DNA here is from genome assembly GCF_003259725.1 of Athene cunicularia. Taxonomy (NCBI): domain Eukaryota; kingdom Metazoa; phylum Chordata; class Aves; order Strigiformes; family Strigidae; genus Athene; species Athene cunicularia. The sequence goes on from NW_020799142.1 coordinate 19,689,526, forward strand.
TATGTTTATTATCTAAAAGTAGTACAAAAGATCAGTCTGCTTTTTGGGGCTCTTAATTGACATAGTAACTGACAGGCACTGGAAATGAAGGTGTCAAAATACTTTGCATGAATAGAATTGATGCCAACACTGTCACTTTTTAATCAAAGTAAATCCATTAAGAAATAGTTTATTTTAAAAATAATTATAAACCAAATTCCAATAGAATTTTGCATGCTTTCTTCCTTTTCAGTTAACCCTTGCATTGTTCTTTCCATGGAAGCTAGTGAAAATAAAATTAATTAACATAAAAATTTTTACATAGACCGTTTTTCCTTCTGTTAACATATTTGATTGACTTACTAGTTCTTGTCAACTGTTGTTTAACAGTTAAGTAAGTTTATATTTGAGGTAGAAGCACTTTTTTTTTTTTTTTTTTTTTTTTTTACCTGAGCAGAATATTTAGAAGTGGTAGCATTTGACAGCAGCTATACTGGATGCTGTCCTTCTGACACAGCAATTCCTGTGCTGTCTGCTCCAGCCAGACTAGTGCTCTTTAGGGGGAGAAAGTAAGTTCGATAGCTTTGGATTTTGTCTTTGGGAAACTCTGTCTTCCCCTTTTTATATGTGTATGGAGCCTTTGTGTAAAGTGTACATAGTCTGAAAACCAGCTGAAGACATGAGCTCTTCAGCTCCATCATAATCTTAAAACTATGTATGTCTGTGTTAACAACCTAGTTAGAGCTAAGAATTGGAAATCATTGTGACAGTACACTAGTATAAATGATAGGCATTATCTGTTACAGAGATATGTGAACATCTTTTTATTTGACCTCTTAGCTATTTTAAGATGGTTCATCTAGTGAATCAGGGTTTTTTTCATCATCACTGAAATACAGAAGGAAGTGTCTAAAATTAAATTTTTTAGTTCTTTGTTAGTTGTCTGAGTACAGAAATTTGTTTCTCCCCTAATTTAAACAGTTTTGAGACTTACAGTCCCACATGAGTCATGACTATGGTCCTATGGGTTGCCTTCCACTTTCTATAAAAGTTTTTCTCTGATGTAAATATCATAAAGTTCTCTAGAAGTAGTGATTATCTCATTCAGAATTAGAAAATTTAGCCCAGTAGTGGATTGTCATCTGAGCCATACCAAATAATTCCTCATACAATAAAAAAGCTGTAAATTTTTGCTAAATTATGAGATATTTAATGCTTGAATTTCAGGATTATTATACATGTTTGAGAAGTGTCTTTTTCCTTTAGTTGTTCTTTTTTTGATCATGAGCTTTCTGGAACAACAGTGCACCTCTAGCTCTGTGTTCTGGTGCTAAATATACTAAAAACTGTAATGTTGTGTTAATCATTATGTATGCTAAAGCTAGGGAAGAGGGAGAGGAGGGGAAAAAAAAGAAAATCTGGCAAGAGAAGGGGCAGGCAACCTAATGCCCATAAATTACTTTTTTCTTTGTAACTGATGCTTCTTGTTAGCTGCTGCTATCTAGAAAACCAGTATCAGAAAGCTCATCTGTGATACTTTCCTTGATTACCATGTTTTATTTTAAGCTATGTGAAAATTATACAAGTGATATGACTGGTGGTAACACAGACCTGTTTGAATTGTGTCCACTACACTGACACCTAGTTTGTGGCTGGAAGCTGAAAACTCCATTTGTTTCTCCCCTGACTGTGTTCTCGTCATTGCAAATACTCATCAGAATCAGCCCAGTGAAAAAGAAACAAGGCTGGTGGCACCTCACAAGAAAATGGCTTTCTGAATTCATAAGAGAGAAAGTATATTCAATGTAACTTCTACTTAATCTGCTAATTAGTGCTTTTATTGATTTTATGTGTAAATATCTTAAAAATATTTTCATTTTTGTTATTATGGAAAGAATGGCTGATCTTCACAGAAATCATGTCTGGTCATTTTAGGCAGTTTAGGACACTGGAAATCACTATGTCTAATACTTTCAAGAATTCTTGAAGACTTATTAATCTTCAACTAGATTTAACTTAGTTTTTTTCTTAATGTTTCTTAACAGCCACCATTTTTTAATCTGTGTTTATGTTTTGGGATGCCAGTTTTGACTGGTATCTCTAGGTTTGCAGCAATATTATTATCATGTAATACATGAATTAATAAATTACAAAGGAATATTCTTGCTGGTCATCAAGCCTGGTCAATTGCCTTGTTCTAATTCTTGGAGGTCCACGAATGTTTTGTCATCTGGGTTGCTTAGGGCAGTTTGGGACAGGTACAGAAGCAGCTTTCTAGCTACCTAAAAGACTTCAGGTAGGTTCAGACACACAGAGACCCCAACCCCATCATGGGTAGGCAGCAGCTGACCTGGACTGTTGTGATCACTATACTTGGGACTGAGGTGTTGCAAGTGCAGTATTTGCACCATTTCTCCTCTCTGTTTGCATATATATAACATTTTGTGTGTGCAGTAGGTAGATACTATTTTGGGGCCTGACATCATTCTTTTCACTGGTTGATTTATGTTTGAAAATATGATTTAGTACTACAGAGATATAAATCTGTTAAACAGCTTTTACCATGTTCACATTTCTGATCTTTTACATGGATACAATGTACACGTAGGTAGAACAAAATGAAGGTTACTAGATGTAATTGATTTTGTTCTACCTAAGTTATCAAACTGTAGTTTGTTTTTAAATTGAGCTGCAAATGTAATTGAGTGACACCCAGCTGGTTTTTCACACTGAGAAGTATGCCCTCTGGCATTTATCCTCCAATATCTTTTCAGTCCCCCACCTCTTCTTTTATGTCACATAAATATTTTGCAGAGACAGAAAGCCTGTGCTCTGTGCCCTGTGCTCACAGGCAGTGGCTGTGGAGGGTGAAATCCACTGAGTTTGTAGCTCCAAGTTCCTCATCTGTTTCCATAGCTGAAGATGTAAAGCACGAGAGGTTTAGTGACAGTTTTTACTTAGACTAGTACAAATAAGCATACCAAGAAGACATATGCTTCAGTTTCTCTTCTTACAGTTGGAAACAAAAGATAGAAAATCAGTTTTCTAAACTTGTATTTGCTGAGTTAAACATTTGCAAGCTATCCCAGATGTAAGCTACAAAATGTCGAGTTATTCCAATCATCAGATTTATTCCCCGTTAAAAATTTTCCCCTATAGTAGCAGTGGTTTATTTTATAAAAGGAAACAAGTCCGAGAAAGTCTACTATATCGTCCACTAATGTCTTTAAGAAGGGAAGGAGGAGACTAGGAATCCTTTCCCTCCTTGGTCTGAAGGGCTTCAGGCAGGGTTGGCGTGGGACAGGGTTTGCACTGGCACACTGCCCTACCTGACTCAACGCGATTCCTTGTGCTGAGCCAAGCGCCTAATGGAGTGTGTGGCTCTGCCCTCATGGTGGGAGCACTCATGCCGACAAGAGGCAGCATGGGTATATGGCAGTTTTATGGAATGGCTATTTCATGACACAAACAGAAAGGTCAATGCATCAGCCGTGACATTTCCCATCAACTAGCTGTCAGCAGATCTGCGCTCCCCATTACAACTCTTAACAGGACCATCTGAAGTGTCCATCTCTCTCCAAAAATTGGGCAGGGAGCCCAGACACCCATTAAGCACTGGACAGAAAACACTTCAAAATAGGGGCCTTCTTAGACTTGGCTATTAGAGCTAGTCTTGAGCTCCTAGCCAGTGATAGCATTGAGAATTTACTTGTGTACAGAAGAAAAGGTGCATGACCTGGAGAGAATGAAAAGGTAAAGCTCATATAGTTTTGCCTTGCAATATTTTTAATTCAGTGATTCAGTCTGTTCATCTCAACTAAATTCAATGAGACTGCACTAATGGATATTAGAGAATTTTCCATGTTACTGATAGAAACTTTGGAGTCTCCTCAAGACTTACCTTGCTGACCCATTTCATTCTTGTGCAACAGGAAAAATAGATACGCCTGCTGAAAAGCTGTTTTAGATATGGAACAGAAGAATAAATCTAGCCTTTCCGAATTTTTATTTTTAAATTACTCTTAAGTTTAAATGTAAAGCATGTTCTCAGACTATGCCAGAGCTTTGCAGAAGTACTGCTAGCATTCTATTACCTTAGATGAGATTCTCAGAATATTTCTAAAGTAGCAGGCAAAGAATGATAAAATAGGATTCTCTTTACAGTGTTTTCCATGGCAGGTCAAATATTTGTACTTGAAAACCAGTTATGTATTCTGTGTTGTGTGCTTTGAAAGACTTATCATAGATTTCCTGTATATGGGGAGAAGAGTTCATCAGCTCACTAGCATTAGTTGATGAACACTACTCTGTAGATAGAACAAAATTAATTGTAACTCTTAGGTGGATAGATATATTTCAAAATCATGAGATGATTTGGCCCATTTCTAGACTTCTAACCTTCTAGTTACTATATCTAGTTTAGAAAAAATACTACTTCTACTGATGAAAAAAGCACGTTTTAATAAACCTTTTAACCTAAAGTGCTCAATGTGAAGTTTTATGATAATGCATAAAAAAGCATCTCTCTGTAGGAGTTTAGTGACTTAATCTACCTCTTGGTTAAAAGTGTGATGAGATGAACTGTTGGGAATTGAAAAAATGATAAAAGGTGGTCTAACACTGACACTGAGTTGCTGCCCTGGTAACTAATCAGTATAAGAAGAAACAGTGAGCCAAAATAGCTCAGAAAAATGGAGTATTAGATTAAAAAGGCTAAGGTAAAAATCTGCATACCTTTAGAGCAATGCGTGACATGGAGTTATCTTTTATTTTATACTGTTCTTCAAAATTCATTTCTACCCTAAATAACAGCTTTTTAATTCGTAGTACTGCCTTTGGTGGCATGTGAAAATACTGTACTCTGCCTTTTAGTCATGCTAAGTGCACCAGCATTAGTAAAGGCTGCTATTCTGTCTGTTGTAAGTTAATGTTTCTTTCACTGTTTACATTTTTTTCCACTGAAATCCAGTTTCACATGCAGTTTCTATTGCACTGTGATTATGCACGTGTCCTGTGACCTTGGCTGATTTTGCCTATACTATGCACTATCAACAACCTTTTAAGGTTGTTTGGTGTTTTTTTGTTGTTGTTTGTTTTCGTTTTGTTTTTGTTTTGTTTGTTTTTGTTTGCTTGTTTGTTTGTTTCCAAAACATGATGGGGTTCTTGATTTGCCATATCTTTCCTTCATTCCTTGAAGGACTGAGGTATGTTATCTCAAAGTGGACTTCCAAATGTGAGATTCCTAAAATCAGTAGGCAGCTGAAGAATCCCCTTCCTTAACAGTTTCTTGTTTGCTATGATGTCCTTGGCATGTAAAAATGCATTGTAAGCTACAAGGTTATATTGCCCTGTCTCAGCCAATTCCTAGATGGTCAGCAGTTTTTAAATTGGGAACCAGTTGGGGTTTGGCATTCTCAGGGTAATGCAGATTGGTTTATAACCTTGACATAGTTGATAGCAATCCAGAATGATATTTAATATATATCAGTGCTTACATTTAATTGCTGTCAGTGATTTCCCTGGTGCTATAGCACCACTCTTCAGCAAAGTGTTACAAATTCACTTTGTTTTATGACTTTTAGGAATGTCCTGGATATGAGGTTGTCAGACTCAGCAGTGGCCAGAAAGGATGGCTAAAATGTTCTTTTTCTTTGTAGTGGAGATTAGCTATCACAGATCCTTGATCCATCAGTATTCACACTTTTTTATCTTTTTATCCTGTTTTTTCCTCCAAGATCAATGGGGTTACAGCTTATCTCTGTACCTAACAGGTCTTTTAAGAACTTGAATAGGCTGTTAAGAGATAAGCTCTTTTTGATGCTCTGCGGATCTTTCTCCCTTTTGCCCACAAGAAGCCCAGTGTTAAATGTACCCTGCATCTACTATGTGTTTGAGATAGCTACAGTTTTTAGGCAAGTAAGTTTACACTCTTGCATTTGAGTGCTGTTGGTAGGAGGTGCTGTATGCCTTGCACATCACCTATTCCTTTCTGTTAATGTTTCTGTGAGCACTATCTAATGCTAGCCAGTTCAGTATTTTGTTTTTTAAGTCTTCTAAAGTTACGTGGATTTTTTTTTTTTTTTTTTTTTTTGGTTGTGGGGTTTGGTTTTCTTTTTTTTTTTTTTCCTCTGCAGAAGTATTATGTAACATGAATGGTTTTATTTTGGCAAGTTTTCTTATTGTTTATTAAAGACCTTTTAAAGAAATCCAAGTTTTATTAACGTTGTGAAACATTCAGTTCTGCTGGGAAACATTGTTGTTTCCTAGTCTGAATTTTGGAGCATTTGACAGACTTTTAGGTTTCAGGGCTGAAATAGAATACTTTGAAGACAGTTTGAAGGGTTGCATTTGAATATAGCAAATTCTAAAGAGAACAGAGGCTTCATGTGCTTTTAATAGCCTGTATTAAAAGACATACCACCCACCCAAATATTATTTCAAAAAGAGCTTTTTCAGAGTTTTTCAACACAAATAGAGCCTTGTTGGGTTTGAGTTCTTTTTTTTCTCCATAACATCTTAAATTTAGTGATTATATTCAAGATACAATTATGAGGGGATCCCATGAATAAGTGTATAGGGAGGGAGAGGGCACTGGGAAATTCCCAGGAGGTCTGTCTGTTTTAATGCTTCCTTGAAGATGCTTTATGATACAAATTTATCTTTTCAGTTCAATTAGGGATATAAAAATAGTGAAAAATGCAACTGTATTGGGTAGCTATAAGGCCAGCAAGCTTCATTTTCTTGGAAAAGTATATTTAAAATTAATAATATTTTTTGTCCATTATGAATGACATATTCCATGCATATAACTTGTTAGGGCCTGGATGTTATTTTGTCCACCTTTTGTTTTTCTTTGGTAAAAGGCAGTAGAGAGGTTACTGTAATCAACGAAAGTACAGTTCTACAATTAGGCTGTTAAATATTCCTTACCCGTTAGTAGGGATTTTCTTTTCTTGTTCTGCTATTTTTATGTACCGTAGACAATTCCAGTAACAGCAGTAGCAATGTCTGACCTTGTGTTGTAACACACCCAAGTGACATGCCAATCTTGCCTTCATTTTGGCAGTGATAAGTCAAGGCTCTAGGATAATTAGAGCTGGCATTTTCTTCAAATGTAAGCTTTCAACAGAGGATGAAAAAAAAAAAAAAAAAAAAGTGTGATGCTACTGATGACAGCTCTCTAGTGAGGAAAAACCTCAGATCCGAATATTTTTCTTCAAAGCAGGCAGGAGGGAGTGAGAGAGAGGGAGATGCCAAAAAGACTAATGTTCAGTAAATGAGATAAGTCATTTTAAAGCACAGGAGAATCAGATGAAGTCTCTGCTCAGCTACGCTCCTATACTCGCTAGTGACTGGCCTGAGCTAATCAGATGACTATCAACTCCCTTTTTGATCTGTTAAAGCAGTTCCATTTTGTTCACTAGGCAACTACTTACTACATAATTCATCTATTCCTTATCACAGATAAATGGTCATCGCAGATAAATGCTGTGCAGGGAGGAATGCCTCCCTGTTTGTTTTTTGTTGCAAGAATGTCTTGGGCCTGTTACACAGAAATGTCTGTGTTTTGTTTGAAGTTATAGAGGCTTTTGGGATGAGGAAGACCTTTCCTGCTCATTCGTAAACAGATGTTATGTCTGCATGTTATTCCAAAATTTCAATATGAAATTGAAACAAGTATGTTTAATAATTTTTTTTTGCACTGGTGTTCCTTCTTATTTCCATTGAAAATTAAATTCTCTCTATTTGCCTTCCTGAGCCTTGCCAGTTGTCACATTACTCTAAGGTGTTTATAACCACCAGTGACAGAAGAGGTGGAAGCAGTTGCTTTTAAAGTGTCAGTGTTGGCAGCTCATGAAGAGATAATACTAATGGTGCTCTGGAACACGTGCTCATCACTGAGAAAATGGTTGATGCCAATGCACTGTAATAATTCTGTTTCTCTATTATTTGTGAACTCTTTAAAGTGACCATTTGATATATTTTGTAATGGAATGTTTGCTTACTAATAGCCCTTCAAATCTAAGCAAATTAATAAATTCAATTAAATTTATTCATTGTATTTTCAGGACTGTTGTTGGTTCCATTGAGATCGATATTTGATTGCTGGTACTAAAGAGATACAGAGTATATTTGTAACTTTGAAAAGTCAGAAAAGAGTCCATTTGCTTTTTTCAGCCTGCAGATAGAAAAAAGAAACAGGAGATGCTTCAACCACTATTATTGGGAAATATGTCTTTTGTCATAAAAGCAATGGGACACAGAACCACCATCCTTACAGCAGCTTTGACTACTCTTTTCATTTTTATGCCACCACCCACCACCTTTCAGTTATTGCTTCCTTTTCTTTTTTTTTTTTCTTTTTTTCTTTTTTTTTTCTTTTTTTAATAGGAAGCAACATTATGTTTTTAGCTCAAAGCTCGTTTTTGTCATTTATGATCTCAAAGGTTATTTTATTAGCTTGGAAAAATAAATTAGTTGACTTTATTTACAGGTAAGACACGCATATGTATGTTGTGTGTTCATGTAGATCTCATGTGCGATATAACCATGAAAAAAGACAATGTGGGAAAAATTTAATTATGACTCGTTAATATTGATTGATTTACCAATGCAGATTTGTGTTTATTTATTAGTCCAGTACACTCTGAGTGAAGTTATTCACTTTCACATCTTAAAGTCATTGCTTTTTTTTATTTAGAGGATGATGGCAAAGAAACCTCAATAAATGCAGGACCACAATTTCATATGTCCAGTATGTGACTTTAAGAGACAGCACCTACAGTTGCATGACAGTCTCTTGTTTAGCAGTTCTGTTTGTGAAGAATTTCATGATTTTGACATCTTTCTTTGCTTCATTAAAGCTGCATTTGCTTCATTAATCTTCAATTAAGATAGAATATTTTAGCATGACAAAATCAAAACATTTGATTTCACCTTTATTTTTTATTTGCACTGTTATATATACAGTTGTTACCATTTTGGTTTTAATTGAGAGACAGGCTGTTTCAACATTGTCAACTCCTTAACTTCCTCCTCATTCTTCCTCCAGGAAATGTTGGAAGAAGTGGTGTTCTTATTCCCAAAGAAATATTTAATTTTTTTTTTTAATGAAATATTCTACTAAGTCACATAAAACCATAACAGATTTTTATGCACACTAAGATTGGTGACCATTAATTTGCTGAAACACAATGACTCATTTTCAGGAACAGATAAAACCAGTATACTGCCTGGAACACTTTTGATGCTGTCTGGATTTTACTTTTCAATTAAAGCATACATTATTTAATGGTTCTCTGCTCTTTGCAACAGTAAAAAAGCTAATAATATGGAAAGCACAAAAATTACCATGGAAATGATATTTAGGGAGAACTCATGATACCTAATATTTATGCTATTCATTGTGCCAAGGAATTTTTTTCAGAACAAGATTCAAAACGAACCTAAAAGCTGTGCCCCTGAATGCATACCTTCACCTTGACCCAGATGTGGTTGGGTAAATAATACAAAACACAGAGACTGGAGTAGTGTAGGACTCTGCATTCAATACAGTCTATACGGTGGTGGTTCAGGCAAATGTCCTGTGAAACAGAGGCAGTTCTTTCAGCATGAAACAGGCCCACCTCCATCATCATGAAGTTATCAATTTGCTAAACTATTACATAAAACTAGTTATATTGTTACTAAAACTAGTCCCATTAATGCTCCCTTATTAATTCTGTGAGGCGCTGACTCCTGATGGTTTGGATTTCCAAAGGGCTGACTTTGAGTTGTTTAGGGAACTGCTTGACAGAATCTCTTGGGAGATGGTCCTGAAGGGTATAGGGGTGCAGGAAGGCTGGGCACTCTTTAAGAAGAAAGTCTTAATGGCTCAGGAGCAGGCTGTCCCCGGGTGCTGTAAGAGAAGCTGGCGGCAGAGAAGACCACTCTGACTAAATAGGGAGATTTGGCTGCAACTCAGGAGAGTTTACAGCCTTTGGAAGAAGGGGCTAGCCACTCACAGTGATTACAAAGACGTTGTGAGGCTTTGCATGGTGGAAATCAGGAGGTCTAAAGCCCAGCTAGAAATTAATCTGGCTTCAGCAATAAAGGATAACAAGAAAAGTTTCTGTTAAGTATGTCAACAGCAAAAGAAAGACCAAGGAGAGCCTCCACCCCTGCTAGACATGGGAGGAAACATGGTAACAAGTGACAAGGAAAAGGCTGAGGTGCTTAATGCCTTCTTTGCCTCAGTCTTTAACAACAAGACCAGTTGTACTGAGGGAATCCAGCCTCCTCAGCCAGAAGTCAGACTAGGAGAACGACCCCCCAGCAATCCAGGAGGAGACAGTCAGTGACCTGCGGCATCACACAGACACACACAAGTCCATGGGACTGGATGGGATACACCGGGGGTGCTGAAGAAGCTGGCTGGGGTGATCGCCAAGCCGCTTTCCATCCTTTACCAGCATTTACCATCATTTCCATCATTTACCTGGCTGACCAGGGAGGTCCTGACAGATTGTAAACTGGCCGGTGTGATACCCATATATAAGAAGGGTCAGAAGGATGATCCAGGAAATTACAGGCCTGTCAGCTTGACTTTGGTGCTCGGGAAGCTGATGGAGCAACTCATCCTGAGTAGCATCACACAACACTTGCAGAACAACTAGATGCTTAGGTGCCGTCAGTGGGTTTATGAAAGGCAGGTCCTGCTTGACAAACCTGATCATCTTCTACAACAGGACAACCTGCTTATTGGATGAGGGAAAGGCTGCTGTCTACCCTGACTTTATTAAGGCCTTTGACACCATTTCCCACAGCATTTTCCTGGTGAAAGAGGCTGCTTGTGGCTTGTATGGGCACATGCTTTGCTGGGTAAAAAACTGTCTGGATGGCCGGGCCCAAAGAGTTGTGGTGAATGGAGTTAAATCCACTTGGCGGCTGGTCATGAGTGGTGTCCCCCAGGGCTGGGTTTTGGGGCCACTCCTGTTTAACATCTTTATTGATGATCTAGACGAGGGGATCGAGTGCACCCTCAGTCAGTTTGCAGATGACACCAGTTGGGTGGGAGTGTTGATCTGCTCAAGGGCAGGGAGGCTCTGCAGAGAGACCTGGACAGGCTGGAGCCATGGGCTGAGGCCACCAGGAGGAGTTTCACTAAGGGCAAATGCCGGGGGCTGCCCTTGGGCCACAACAACCCGCAGCAGCGCTACAGGCTTGGGGAGGAGTGGCTGGAAAGCTGCCAGTCAGAGAGGGACTTGGGTCTATTGATTGACAGCTGGCTGAATATGAGCCAGCAGTGTTCCCAGGTGGGCAAGAAGGCCAATGGCATCCTGGCTTGTGTCAGCAATAGCGTGGCCAGCAGGGACAGGGAAGGGATCTGACCCCTGTACTCGGCACTGGTGAGGCCGCCCCTCGATTCCTGTGTTCAGTTTTGGGCCCCTCACTACAAAAAGGACATTGAATGACTCGAGCGTGTCCAGAGAAGGGCAACGGAGCTGGTGCAGGGTCTGGAGCACAGGTCGTACGGGGAGCGGCTGAGGGAACTGGGGGTGTTTAGTCTGGAGAAGAGGAGGCTGAGGGGAGACCTCATCGCCCTCTACAGCTCCCTGAAAGGAGGGTGCAGAGAGCTGGGGATGAGTCTCTTTAACCAAGTAACAAGCAATAGGACAAGAGGGAATGGCCTCATGTTTTACCAGGAGAGGTTTAGACTGGATATTAGGAATCATTTATTTACAGAACTGGTTGTTGGGCATTGGAATGGGCTTCCCAGGGATATAGCACTGAGGGATATGGTGTAGTGTAGAACGGTCAGTGTTAGGTTGATGGTTGGACTGGATGATCTTCAAGGTCTTTTCCAACTTAGATGATTCTGTTTTAGGTCACTTTGAGAAGATCTACCAAAGTGTCGTTCAGAGAATTAGGAGAAGAAATAGTTGGCATTTGTTTAAAATACTTAAACCGTTTCAAGTTGAAAGTCAGTATTAAGTTGTGTGGACTGTCACAAAACCTTACATATCTTGATGGTTTATTATCTCCTTCAAAGAACCTAAAGAAATAGGCAGCAGATTTAGTGGGACTTTATCCATTGTAAATTTATATGGAAGTTTAGGGTTTATATCATGTTCATAACAACAGGGAATTTTATTTCATTTAAAGTGACAGCTACCCTGCCACACCACATGACTGCGTGGTATTTCTGGAGCATGCTGGAGCATGCTCTCTGCTCTGTTGTTAGTTTTTGCTTGATGGGAAACAACACTGAAAATTATGTAAAGTTGGAAAACTAAATTATATTTTTAGTTAAGATTAAGTGATGTATTTATTAATCCAACTGTGCTTTAAATTCAGTCAACTTCTACTTCCCCATGTTCTGCTTGACACTAGATATAATCATGTAGGTATTATGTCAGATTGTCCTTTAAATTGCAGTATTTTCATGAAACAGGAGGTCACACTATTCTGTGATCAAGGTATGGTTGTATGGGAACTAAACTGGCTGGGAAAAAAAAAGCGTTAGGAAATAAATAATGCTTCAGAGATGTACATACACGACCAGAAGTCAGGATCCTGTCCTGGATCTTTCCAGGTCAGGTGCTGTAGGTGTAGGTAATCCTGCTTTCAGACAGTCTTATCTCTTGGGAGTGCTTCCAGACCATGCTTCTAGGGGTTTGATGAGAATTGTGTTCTCAGCCTGAGCTTTCATTCTATCACTGCTGTTAGTCTGAGGTTGGTTTTGAATCTTCATGCTTTTATTGGTTTAGATTTTGTTTCATTATTGTATCAGGAATAAGAATTTTAATGGTTTTATGCCATGCTGTTTTGTTTTGGTTTTTTCCCACTTTCCTTTGTTCTCTCTACTCTCTCATTCACTTTCATTGGGATGTCCATTCATTGGAAGGTAGGAACTACTGTTGGCTTTTCTTTCAGCTGCATTTTGCACAAGCTCCACTGATGTGACATCTCTCTTTGGTCTGAGGCTGTGGGCTGTGGGACAGGCTGGAAGCCTGTAGGTTTACAAGTGATAAGAGTAAGTGAGAGAGGGTAAGCCTATTTGTCTGCATCTGGAAACAGTTTTTGTAAAATGGACTAGTTACTGGTTGTAAGGTCTTTTTTTAGTAATTCAGTCTTCATTTAACACTGAGCTCCATTCACTTCTCTGTTAAGCTGCTAAAGTAATCTTGAAACATAATAACTGAAGACTGATATTTTCTGATTAGTAAAATGGAAGATGTTCATGAAGACAGCAACATGAAGACTTTGGGGAAAATATGTTGTCTTGATTTCTCCACAGTAAGCAATGTGGTATTGTTAGACATTTAATATGTATGGCCAAATTATGTCACATCCATTACTTGAGTCATGAACTTCATCACTCATCAGTTTTCTAGTAAATGGAATAAAATCTGTGTGTTCTGATCTTCTGGAGGAGCAAGTGAAATGAATATGGATAAACTGAACGTAATCATCAGTATTTTCATAGAAGTAACTGAAAAAGTTACATTAGCTCATTAAGTGACGTTGGAGAGAATCATATTATCTAGTTTAATATTGCTTGATTCAAATGGTTAAACAAAATCTAAGCCCCCAAATGATGGTATTGTAGTCTAATAATGGATTTAAATACAGTGTCACAAGACTGAAAGATGAAAAAAAGCTAATATCACAAGCAGTACAGTTAAATTGCAAGATCAGGAAACAAAGACTTACTTCAGATTTTGAATTATAATAGATAATGCAATCCTATGCCCTTGTCTCAGCTAAGTAGGACAAAGACATTCACATCTTATACAATCCATTGGCAAGTTCTTAAGACATCTTGCATCAAATGGCATTTGGTATTTGTACATTAATTGCACTGTAGTGCTACCTGAAATACTCCATTTGATGTTGGAAATCACAGTGTTTCAGATGAAGCAAGAGTCTGCCCAAGGTTGTTAGCTGCTAGAGGGGCAAATGGAGGGTATAGTATTGGCCTGTTTAGTTCACCATGAAGGAGTTTCTTTTGATACGTCCAAACTTTTCCCATAGTATACATATTTCTATTTATATACAGTATTACAAGCTAGACTGTATGTATTGGGTCTAATAGAAATTACTAATTACAGGCAAAACTAAAGAAACTAAGCATAATTATAAAGCAGTACAGAACAATTAACAAAAAACATATCTCAGTGTACCAGCAGCTGAAATACATGCTTCCTGATAATTTTACTTGTAGAGTCAATGGAATAGCACTGATAAGGCTTACTGCCTCTGAGTGGAAAGAGAGAAATTGTGTACTAATTGCATGCACGTTTTTAATGAGGAATAAGAAACACAAGGTCAGGTTCTGGCAACAGCTTTGAAGGAGCAGCACCAGTAATTTACTCTGTGTCAGAGTTAATTTTTTCCACCAATATTCTACTCAATTAGCGTGTCAGACAAATGTAGACTTCTGTTTTTCTAGACTAACAGCAAAAGAAACAAGGTATATGACTGTGGATGTGTTCAAGCCAGGAACTACTGTGGTTTTCTTAGAAGAGAGAGGAATAGTGAAAAGTAGGTATCATTCTGCAGGCAAAAGAGTTTTGTTAGATGAGTCTTTCTAACATGTATCTAATCTATGGCACATTAGAATTTAGAAAATTAAGCTACTGATTTTTTGTAACTATTCAAGTAGTATAGGCTCCATTTAGAATGCATAAATACATTTTATCACAGAATTTTGCTGAATGCTCTCACTTTTTGTAGTGTGTGCACTGAGTTTGCTTTTATTAATATTTCAAATCACATGTGAACTTACACTCTTGGTGTTTGTTTTTCACTTACTATTTGAAAAGTTTTTGAACAATAAATTCTAAAATGTACATTATTCTGAGAAAGGAAACATGTTTTTATGATTTTGAAAGTAGCCATAGGTAATTTTCTAAACAGTGCTGAGTTTATAATGAAAAAAGATGAGGAGTATGCATGTACATATCATGGGAAAAAGCTGTGTAAGATGTAGAGCGTCGTGAGGTGTCCATCTCCTTTCCTCTACCTGAGAGAAGCCACAACTCCTTTTCCAGCCATACGTACGGCATTTGCAGTGCTTTAGTAGCAGCAGCATAGATTTCAAGTTACAGAGCTATAATTACTTTTCATCCCTAACATTGTGTTGTTACATCATAGTCTGTTATTACCTTGGATACATTTTACTGGAAACTCTCTTCTCACATGTAATAATTCATGGGTTCTTTATTGCTTTCTCAAGTAAATGCAGCTGATTCTAGAAATGCTAATTTCCTTATCTGTAAATGCTTCCAGAAATACTAGTTTCTTTATTTAATGCCTGACAGTGCTTGGTTACACTACAGTGCAAATTTGGAGTTACACAACTAATAGATGATATGGGACCTGCTGCTATTTAAAGAACAGTCTCGTTACAGTGTAAGCATGTCTGCTTGCTTAATGATTCTGACACAGAGACTAGTCATTTTTTCCTCTAGTTTAATACTAAGCAGTCAAAACTAATTTTCCCTGTTCACTATTTATGTGGCATTTTTCCAAATTTATTGAGTAGAAACTGTTTGCTGGATTATTTCTGAAAGCATTTATTCATCTGCTAGAAAGGAAAGTGAAGCTGGTCTTCAAATTTCAGCTGATTTTGACCGAACAAATGGGTCACATGCTTTTGTGTTCCCTGGCCAGAAAAAAAAATCAGTCATATTTCTGGTACAAGTATTCCCAGCTATAAATAACGATTCTGTTTTCTAGTGTTCTCTAGTACGAATTTAAAATGCCCTTCTTTGGCAAGTTATTCCTGCAATGCAAAGAGATGGCTGTGAATAGAAGTGAAATGGATTTGACGGAAAAATAATGTTAATATTCCCTGAAATTATTTCTCAGTATTCACCTGCTTACAGACCTAATGTTCTTCCTGCAGCCATTCATTTGCACTTGTCTTTTTAATTCCTGTGACACCACATTAATGTAGTTACTTCATAAACCTTTTCAGAACCACTTTGGGTTTTGAAATAAAAAATTGAAAAAAAAACCAACCAAAAAACCTGCTTCCAGTATCCCTACTCTGACACCCTCGTCCCAAGGTGCTATTTGAGGAGGGTACTTAGAAGGGTGGTGTCATGATCCATACTTCTCTTGCTATAGCATCATAGACTGAAAGCACACAGGCTGTTGGGCTGAGGTTGCTGCCAGGCCATCATGAGGCAGTTGAGGGAAAACAAAGGCAATCTCTGTGTTGAGGACTCTTGGCACTATCAGAGGGCACCCAGGTTTTCAGCAGCAGGATAATTCCCATCTTTTATTCGGTTTTGACTTCATTTCCCTGACACTTTTTCTTTTCTTTCTCATTTTGTGCAAGTAGAAACCTGAGTCTCCACTCACTCTGCTAAACTTCCTACCATTCTGGCTCACCAGCAAGTCTAGTTTGGTCACTTATTATGCTTTATCTGAATTTTGGCTCTTGAATTCTATGGAGCAGGGATAGTTTTCTTTTGCTGTTTGTAAAATACCAGCACAGTTGCTTGCTGTTCAGCTGGGGTTTGAATAATAAACTACCATAATAAAATTAATAACTGCTATTAACAACTTGAGCTGCATTCCAATAGCTCATTCACTGAGATATTATGTAACCTGCAAGTTTGATAGTTGTCACTATTAATTTTCTATTCCTCTTAGAGCCTAGAGATTCAAGCCAAGATCAAAGTTATATGGACACGTGGGATAAAATTCATCTGATGAAATGTAGATGTCTACTTCTGGGAAACTTTTAGACTTCTATAAAATTATCATAGTAAAATGATTGAGATGTTGCTGTTTGCTCCTTTTCAAAGTCAGTACTGTTCATCTACTGGTCTTTTGTTTGTTTGTTTGTTTTTAAGTGTAACTTCTGTCTGCTTTTCATAAGAACATTTGCTTTAATTTGTTTCTGAAAGAAAACTGATGAAGTTGCTATTTGAAGTGGAAAATAGGACTAATGTAATCACTGAGTTTTTAAGGTGAAGATACTGTTTCAAAGCAATTTTTTCATTGAGTGTCATATTTAATATTTTTCCTGTGCTGCTAATAGCAATCTAGTATTTTGTTTAGCAAGTCTGACTCTTCTGATTATGAATAATAGTGGACAACAGATGTTAGAAAGTAGTTCTTGCTGAGTGCTGAGTACTGTGTCCAATTTAGGCAAAAATATTTAAGATGAAAGAAAGCCACAGTTTATACCACAGCACAATAATCTTTATTTTGCTCTCTCTCAGTAATTTCCAACATATGATTTACTTCTTTGACCAGAGCTGAGCATTAAGCTGTTCCTTTCATGGGACCATCATTACCCAAAATCTTGCTCCTGATGTAATAGTTAACTCAGTGCTCATCATCTTGGACATGAAGAGGGTTTTTTAACTTTGTGCATCCCTTTACATTTAAATTTAAGTTAGTCCATGATTTTATTACTCACTTTTAGAATGTCTTACTGCATTTTTCTCAACTAGTCCTTGCTCTTACTACCCTAATGATTATCAGCAGATGTTCTTACCTGCTTTCCAGGCTGTTCATGAACATGGGGATCAGCACAGTCCCAGCAGAGGTGGTGGCCCCTCTCCACTGTAAGAACTGAGCATTTCTCACAAGAAGGGGCTGGTGTGCTGGGCAACACTCTCCTGACCCAGTGACTGTGCTTAAAATTAAGCACATGAATTAGTTCCATTCAGCTTCAAGGCACTGAAGCTGAAGCTGGGCATGCATGTTAAGCACTGGGTTACTTAGATGTTAGGTTTGGGCTTGATCCTGCAAAAACTTGTTTTGTTAAGACCATATAGCAATTTGCAGAACAAAACTATATGTTAAAATCATGGTGTAAATTGTCATCTGTTTTTTCATAACAGTATACTTTCTTTCAGTTCAAAGATGTTAAACATGAAAACTGCAGAAATAATCTGCAGCAGAATTTAGCAAGTGCATACTGCTTTGCATAAGTAGATCTTAACTGTTGCTTAATTTTGATTTTATCTGTTCAGTGCACATGTAAATTTAGCCAATAGCAGTTAGAATTTAGTCATTGTTTATCTTCTTTCAACATTGGCTCGGGGTTTATGAAAAACATAATACCTTAGTTACATATGCCTTAATGTTTTAGAAGACAAGCCATTAATAGCATACTTACGAAAGTGCATTTTAAACCACAACCAGTATTTTTACAGGACATGTAAAGAGATTTGTTTAATCTGCCCTATTTTTAAGTGATACTGCCATGTGACATAGGGTATTACTGTTAGAGAACTAGATAAACACATTAGAGTAATTAACCTTCCTGGAAAGAGGGAGCTTCTGAAACTTAAACATACTGTTCTAAAAATTAATTGCTGTTGAATTATCAACATCTGCTGGATAAAGACTAATGATCTTATTATAATTTCTTTTAAGAATATTGGACTGATTTCATTTGGAGGAAAGTGAATTGAACTCAAATGGAATCAAGGGAGCTGAGTCAGTCTTTTTACACCAGGACTGTATTTGGAACATTTTTCCCCTCCTATACTTTTTATTAGCTCCATTACAAAGCAATAAGCTGCAAACAACTGATCATCAGAATTCAGTCTTAAACCTCTTAGCAAAAGGAGAACTTTGTGCAGTGGTGATATTGCACACGTGACATTTCTGATTTTTTTATGTAGTATAATAATATAGCTCTTTACAGCTTTTCTGACTCGAGAGTACCTTGACATGAAGTGGTTGATATTTTCAGATGGCTTCCTGGTCAAAACTTTTTTGATATTGTCATACTGGTGAACTAGATGAAGTCTTGTTTTAGTGTTTAGACATATGACTGGAAAGTATTTAGAATTACTTGCTTTTTTCTACCTCTTAACTCTATCCTTTCATTCATTTACCCTTTTTCTAATGCTGAAAATACTTAAAACTCTCTTCCTGCTTTTATAATTGTTCCAGTGTCACCTTTCAGGGAACTGATTTGAAACAATGTTTTTCTTGATGCCCATCAAAAGAATAAGTATTCTTCTGCATATGAGTATGTTTTCTTTGGAATGTGACACTATAACAAGTGTTTCAGTCATTGGACTGGGCGCATTTTCCTCTGATTTTTTGAGTGTATTATATTTTCTGGAGAGGTATCAGTCAGAGTGAGTTTAAAGTATTCTTTCTCAGTACACCCTCCAGTTCCTTAGAAAGTTGATCAGTGGCTGCAGAGATTTTCCAGCTTTAATGTCTCATTAATATGCGTTTCCATCAAGGTTAAGTGATGTTTTCATGAAAACTGAACTTGAAACTTGCTAATGTGACCACATTGCCGCTTATCTGGATGTGAGTGCCACTCTTCTGTTAAGACTGTGCCTGTAAAAACTAGTGGAGTGGGAAGTAACCTTCCCGTGAAATATGAAAAACAGAAGTTGCATATGATGGACTGATATGATTTTTTTTTCAAAATGAAAAATAATATATTAAATTCATGTTTAATAATTCAGTTTTGGAGGGTTGTTTGGTAATTTTTCTAAGATGAAGAATGATACCATGACATTATTTTAAGCTTGAGGAGTGCTCTAGATTTCATAGAGATGAAATATAATTTCATGGTCTATTGATAAACTATAAGAGCCTTTTTTAACCTAACAGCACAGCAAGACACCTAGGTACTTTTTGAAATGCATGAATATTAATTGCTAAAATTGCTAATACTTAGTGGAGATATTCTGGGGGTTTTGGTCTTGGTAACACCTGATAAAATGTGTCATCATGAACTTGAAAGTTACCCAGAGTATACACAAACACTCTCTTTACCCCAGATTTAAGTGGAAAATAAAGACTCAAAGGTAGCTGATAAATAAATTTCCTTCCCAAATAATATTAAAAAATATAATTTTTTTCATATTTTATTTTGCTTATGCAAAGATATTCGAATAGATGAATGAATATTTTAATCATCCTTGCTCTGAATCTGTCAAATGAATGACATCTTCAAATGCAGAATGACTGAAAGAATTTAACTGAAATTATTTCCGTTTTGGCTACATGACTTAGAAATACGGTAATAACAAGCATGAGGAAGATCCTAAGTATGAACTCCTATGTTTCTCAGTAATGTGTTGAGGATGTCACAGTTAGACTTAAAGCACATTCCAGATGGTGATTACAGCTGATTCTTTTTGGCAATGAATTGGTATTAGACTCAGCCTTGACAAGAAAATATTTAAGGCTTTTGACCTTACATGTAGTACACTCTGTTCTGTCTGTGTTACCATAGAGAAAATAAATGCAAAAAGTATACTTCAGGCATATTTGGAAGAAATTTTGCCATCATTTGCTCAAAAAAATATTTCCAGAACTTTTTATCTGAGTAAAGGGAGGACATGGCTGGAGTTTTTCCTGAATAAGGGCAGAAGCAATGCTTTTCCCCTTCAAGTTCAAACTTGGAATTAAGACAAATTTTGTACCCAGTCCAATTCACGGTGTCACTGTAAATGTATGGCAGATGATTCCTCTCTGGCTGTCTAGCAATTTGCCTCTCAGTATGATCTTGGAGACATGCAGCAAGCTCCAGAGGCTCATTTGCCTGCTGTGTCTCATAACAGCTGGTGCATTCTGAATAGTTAACATGCAAGTGTTTTATAAATGTAAAAGTAAAGGATGCCAGGAATAAAGGATATACTCCCTTGATGTGTTCATTGTGGTAAACAAACCTGAACCAGTAAACTCTTAGCCATTCTGGTGAGTCTCTTGCTGGTCAGGTTCTTCTCCTAGCCCATGGGTAAGAACCTTCAGCTGGGAGTCACAGCTCCAAGATGAGTTCTCTGTAAAAGGGGTTAATTAAGCACAAATATTTGCTCTGTTTTACTCTTGGCACTTGCTTCATCAGCTCATAGGAGTAAATATTCGCTCTCTTCATTTATTGATCTTTGCTTCACTTCTCTGCAAAGATATCTTCCTTTTCAGCTGGGTCTGTTAATAAGCTATTGTTTAACCTCTAATACCTTTAGTGCCGGTGTTGCTACAGTTCTGATCTTTCAACTGCTGAATTGGTTGATTCTGAATGTGGTGGTCCTTTGTTGACAGTCTTTATGCATTGCAAGATGTACTTATCATCTTGCAGTTTAGAAAACACAGGTTAGTGCAATGATATCTCATTTTTCCCTGGTATTGCTAGGAAAAGTCCACACTGGGCACTGCCTGCCTGGACAGCAGCTCTGCAGAAATGGCCCTGAGGGACAGCGTGTTGCACAGGAGCTACCCTGGGGCTGCCAGCAGTGAAAGCCAGCAACAGACAGCGCTGTAGGAGCAGGGGCACAACTAGGAAATTCAGGGAGGTAATCCTTCTCCTCTATTTGGCACCTGTGAGAATGGATCTGGGGTGCTGGGTCCAATTTTGGGCTCCCAGGAACCAGACAGACATTGACATACCCGGAGCAAGAGCAGAGGATGGCCATTAAGATGCTTGAGGGTCTGGAGCACAGGATGTAAAATAAGCAGCTGAGACCAGGGCGCTAATGCTTATTACTGTCTACTTTAGGCGGTCTTTGGGAAGATGGAGTGAGACCTTTCTCAGAGGTGCCAAATAGGAGGTTTGGTGGACAGAAGTTGCATTAACAAACTTGGAATATATATCATAGAATCATTTAGGTTGGAAAAGACCCTTAAGATCATCAAGTTCAACTGTAAACTATAAACCTTACTTTAAGTGTAGTTACTTAAACCTACAGTTTCCTCCAGGTTGGGGAAATACATTACTTTCAAAGGTACAAGACAAATATTTATGCAAAGTGTGATCTCCTGACAGCAAAACAAAAAAGGAAATCTAGGTGCCCTGACCTCTTGTATCTGGCTCTCAAGATGACAGAATGCTAATACTCACACTGTAGAGAGACTCATATGAAGAAGAGTCACAATGGAACAGAGGTTCTTCTCAGAGGTGATATGGCTGATACATCTGTTTTTTTACTATGAGACTGGTGAAGTACTGGAAGAGGGGCCCAGGGAATTTGTGACATCTCGATCCCTGGAGGTATTCAGAAATTTACTGGACATGGACCTGAGCAATCTGATAGGAGGTGACCTTTCTTTCAGGAAGGAGTTGGTCCAGATGGTCTCTAGAAGTACCTCCTAACTGATGTGATTTTATAAACTTTATTTTTCTAGTTTGTTTTTCATTTATATGCCATTAGTACATTCCCACAGTTTCACCTATTTACTGTCTTAATATCCAGTTAAATTCATCCTGGCGAGATACTTGCTTATGTGTCTTTGTCCAATTTAAAATTAAAAAATGTTTTGTGCTGTCAGACTGATAGGAATTTATCTTCATTAATGCGACAGACAACATTATGGCAGATGATGTAATCTGGACATTTTGTCCCTGCTTTCAAATTCACAAAGCAGTATTATTTGTTCCCTTTCTTACATCTTTTCATGTAAGACAAGCATGATGTTTTATACCGCGTTGGTTGCTGCAACTGTGTATGCAGTTGTGTGGTTTTGGGTAGATTTCAATTTTGGATTCCAGAGGCCTTTTTCTCTTATTCTTTTGGGTTCTTTAAAATGTCTATTTATGTCAGAACACTGCCCACACATCATAAGCCTCCTCTCCCCTACTCCTTCAAAAATACACTGGACTACTTCTTCAGCTTTTAACCAATAATAAACTCCTTTATGTTTCCATTCTTTTTGCATTCTCTTTTGAAGAGCGTATTGATCACATTTCATTTTTATGCTGAGTGCAGTGTATCTCAAATGTCTCCTGTACAGTTTTATATTAGCCTTTTCTTCCTGAGTTAACTTAAAATTGTAAAAAGCATTAACATGCTCAGAAATGGCTACTGAGAAGTATTTTTCTGTATGTCTTACCTTCTGCTGGTATCTGTTACAGTTAGTTGTAGTTTTAAAGAGAAACTTAAGATAACTTTCTGAAGTCAGTGTTGAAGACAGATACAGCTTGAAATGGCTAACTCATCACCTGGTATCCACCTGCATGTAGGTTTTTCGAGCTGTGTGGACTCAGTTGTTTCTTTGTCATCACACAACAGGTACAAGAATGATAATGCTAGAATAATTAAACATTTCCTCAGTATGCAGAAACATGAGACAATTAAGAACAGTATATTAAAAGTATATTTAAATAGAACTGTAAAGGAAGGATGATGAAAATTTATTTTGGTTTGCAAGCTTCAGCTCAAAACCAGTCTTTCATATACCGAGTAACCTGATACTGGGCTGTTAATATTCCAGCCTCACCTACTCCACCTGGTTATATTTTTTTTTTCAATGTTTGTGGTTTTGGTTTTTTTATACACAAGGTATAATTTTTCTTT
The DNA here is from genome assembly GCF_003259725.1 of Athene cunicularia. Lineage (NCBI taxonomy): Eukaryota > Metazoa > Chordata > Aves > Strigiformes > Strigidae > Athene > Athene cunicularia. The sequence continues at coordinate 19,712,784 of NW_020799142.1, forward strand.
CAATATAAAATGAAAATATTTTTTCAAATCTTAGTATTTTTCATTAATATAATATTCTTGGTCATTGTTTCTGGCCAGACCAGATCTTTACTAGTCCATGCTATACCTCCTATTCAATAATTAATCACTTTGTGTTTAATAAATTTTCTTCAGACTTCCTATTTCTGAGGGGACAGTACCAGATCTGAGTTCATGTACCAGTTCATGTCTAGTGAATGATAAACATTTTTTTGCATGTTCTTTCCATTTCTTTCATTGTAGGCTAGGCTTAGTAGTCTGAAATAGTTTAAAAACTTTAGTTCTGTAAGTTTAGATCTGTTACAGTATGGAGCAGCATCCCTTGAGGCAAATGACAGTTGTGGAATTCCTAATGTCATTTCAACAGCCTACCAAAAACCCCTCAAAATACATCAAGTCAACAAATGTCTGTTAGAAAAGAAAGAACATTTTCTTCTTCCAGATTTCAGGCTTCTATTTGAAGGTGTTAATGGGACAGAAAGCAAGCTTGAAACTTGGGTGAAAGTTATTCGTAAACAGTAGTGTGCATTAAAGAGATTTTTTTTTTCCTCTGACTATGCTAAAAAAAGTTACGTGTCAGATTCACGTTGCAACAAAGGATATACAACTATAAATAGCTACTTGAGAACAGAACATGTATAGCAAAGAAAAGAGTATGTGTTATATGATATATCACTTTTTGCACATTTCCAGTGTTTGGATACCTTCACTGTGTTTCATTTTAAGCTGTGGCAAAAGATAATGACTGTAGAGTGATACCTGTAAGATACTTCCACAACAGCAATTTAGCATTAGTGTGCTGAACAGACAGTACTGCCCTGAATGCAGCTTTTTATACAAGTAGGACTGTTACTGTGGTGATGTCAAAGCATTGCTTTTGACTAAAACCAGAACTGATTAGACTGCATTATAGTACCCATTCATATTTTACTACCATTGAGCAGTATATTTATTTAATTCCAGCTGCCACAAATCTTGATATTTAATGGGACAAGTTCTTTATAAAGGTTGGCTGCAGAAGAAGAGAATGCAATCTGGTTGTATCTTTCTTTGCTCTTTAATTTGTGCTCATTCAGTAAATTTTGTACTCATGCTTTTCTAAAATAATTCAATATTGTATATTTGTTGTTCATTTATGCTGTTCAAATAGGTGTGCAGTTGTCAACCTTATTGGCAGTTTGTCTGCCCTCTCTCATTCCCCATCCTGTGTTTCTCCACTGCATTACCTTACCCAGGTCATAGCAATCAAGAATTACCTTGGATTCACTGAGTGCATCAAAGTGCCTGCTCACTCCATGTCCTTTCAACAGCAAGATACTGTATGTAGGAGAAAGGGACCCTTATTCCATCAGTGCCTCATTTTACAAGCCTGTGGCTCAGCACTTCTTAACTATGGTGACATGGGGCATTAGGGAACTAAAGATACACTGAATTTAGGTTTCCTACAGCAAAATACAGACTTGTTAAAGCTATGTTAATAATTCTATACAGGAATTGTTCTTTAAGACCAATTCAACCACTTCAACTAGGCTTAATTATGATAGCAACTATGAGGTAGTGGTTCAGATATAGTAAATTGGAGAATATAAGACTGAAAAGTTATCTGCAATCAAGATAATATTTTAATAATTGATTAATGTGAATAATACAGTTTTTTAAATTTTTTGTGAGTGTTATTCCATTGTTATTATTCACGCAGTATTGTGGGGACAAATAAGTAATTGTTTCAGAGACATCATGCCTACTGCTATCTCTCTGATAATGTTCAGCTGTATTTTTTGACGCTTTTTTATTGCATTTCACCATTTCAGAGTTTTAGTTTATACATTTCATGCTTTTCTAAAGTTAATTTCCTTTTTTCAGTTTTTGTATAAAAAGTTCTTGAAGTGCAGTTTTGAAATCAGATTGCAATTAGAGAATCAGCTTTTCATACCTGTAATAGATGTATCCATTTACTATAATCACCAAAATTAATTCAGTATTTTCTTCACAAATAGAAGCATTTCCTGAGTCTGTTTACTTCATAAAAACCTCTCAAATACATAGAACTGTGCTGAGAAATGGAGAATGATGATGGTCTCAGTGCTTATGAAGAACAGTTGAACAGTTCTTTCAGTTCTTTCAGTTTTGATGCTCTGAGAAAAGAAAATGTGTTACCTCACCTGAGCTAAGCTTGGAAAGGATGTAGGGCTTTTCTCTGATTTTGATGTTGCTACAGGTAACTGAATCTAAAAAAAAGTGATCAGAATTTTTTATTTGCTCCTTGAAGGAATGCTTGTGTTCTCAACCTCTGAGATTCATTTTTTAAGTATCAGGATGAGATAGCACTTCTCTTAAAATTCATGCTGTTAACAGGGGTCCCCAGCCTTATTTAGGTACAGAAATTGTATGTTTGGTTGAGGACTAGTGCGAAATGAAGTAGAAATCAAGTAGAAACCTTTGGCAAGATTTTTCAGAACTATGAAATTAATTTTCCCTCATCTGCTGTTCTAGGAGAGAAATAGTGGAGGAAGTGGCAAGGCAATCCACAATGTTTTCCTTGCCTCCCATGAGTAGTTGCTTCAGAGATTTCAAATTCAGGATGCCTCCTTCCACATTATTTCCCCCTGTGTTTGACGGGTATTGGAGACAAGACATCATCCATGAAGAGGCAGATGATACAGCTTAGGAATTTGTTTGTCTGAACTCAAAATGTCCCGTTGAACTTTCAGGAATGTTCCTATTCTGTTACGCTCTCATAGAGTGCGTAACAGTCATGGATCTGTATGTCCTTCCAAATTTTCTTGCTTATTCAGCTTGAAGGGTCAATAAATTAGGGGCACTTTTCAGTTCATTACTTTTTTAACTTTCATTTTACTTTTTCTACTCATCACAGACCATCTTTTCTTCAACTTTCTTCTGTGCATAATATTGATTAAGGAAAGGAGGGCTACTATATGTGTGAACTAAGGCTTGAAGCACTAGGCTGTATTACCATACTGCTTCTAAGATGCTAAAGAATAGTTTCACAATGTTAGTAATGCCTATATATATTAGTAACATGTTGGAATCACCATTTAAATCTCAAATGCTTACCTTAAAATAGTAATATAGGTATTGGTACATTTTAAAATAAGTAATTAAATGTTTGCATTCAGACTTATTGCTGATGAACTTTACTAGACTATGTTCTTTACTTGAACTCTCAAAATAACTATTAAATTTACTCATACAGTAAATACAGTATAACATACACCATACAGTATAAAAAAAAAAGTTAAATGTTTTACTTATTTTTGTTATGATTTTATGATCTCTAAATTTGAATTTTGAGTAAAATTGTGTGTAAAATGTCTCCAAACTGCTGCAATGCATATTGAAGTTAACAAAAGCTGAATGGTTGATTTTAATGGACTCAGAATCAAACTGTGTTGTGGACTGAAGGTTAATAAGAGCAGAAATTGTTGGTTAGTCTGACAGTAGAGCTGCTGCAGCTTCATTTTTACTTTAACATAGTCTGTTTAGATCAGATACAGAATAAAAAATATTGAGAAATTAGAATAATTTTGGTATGGAATGATCCCTCCTTGCTATCTGAAAGCACCTATCTCTACAGGACATGAATCAGATTAGTGGACTGAACGGCATATTCTGAAACAGAATAGATGTAAATTAGAAAGCAAGCTATACTTTTATATGTTAACAGCAGATAATGCATGTCTAAAATGTGAGTACTGTAAAAGGTAAGTGCTTGTATTGTGGACGTAAAAAGTGTAAATAAATTTTATTTTCATTAATACTGAATTTTAACAGTGAATGTTGTGGCTTGAAATTTCCTAATGAATGTAGTAAAAGGATTTTAATATTCTCTAGAGTTCAGGATGGAAGTTGTTTCCATCAAAATAAGAAGAGGACTCACTAATTCCTTTTAAATTGAGGCCAGAGTGAACTGTGGTGCCTGCACATTTGAGCAATAGCTTACTGGTTGGAGATCTAACTTGAAATCGTGAAGATGTAATTTAAAGTCTGATGAGGTTCATGTTGATGACTATCTCTTCTCCAAACAGTGGCCTATCGATGACTAGGGCATGAAGTATGGAAAGGTATCCATTCTACCTAATGCTCGATTTTTTGTTTGTTTGTTGTTGGTTGGTTTTGGGTTTTTTTTGTTAGGTGTTTGAATTTTGGAATTCAAATTGGAAAATAATGACCATCACAATTTTTGTGCCTGTCAGTCTGCTGGATAGTATAGGGAAACTGTAGGTTTTCTTTATGTAGTAGTTAGTAAGTTCTCTGAGACTGCATCTGAATTTTTGTATTATCCTTGATACCAAAGTATTTAAGAGCTGTGTCTTCATATACATAGCTGGGGTGGATTGAGGTTGGTCTTGTTCAAACACCAATTAATCCTGTCAGCCACTGTTTTTCTTTTAAATAAGGTGATTCAGGTTAATTAAGTTTTCATTTTGTGAACGCTTATGTCAGGAGTGAGCATATGTCAAAATGCCATGGAATTTATTCTCCATCCTCTCGTAAGTATTCCTCTTGCTGTTGGAGCTAATCTAGAATTGCTAAGCACTAAAATTTCACATTTTCTTGCTGCTTGTACACTGTTTTCCAGCCATGAGTAACAGCAACATATTGTGCTACTGAAATCATCAGAGGTGCTGCAAAATTCATCCTTTGCTCAGTTCTTTGGTTAGGTAGTATAAAAAGGTAGGTATTTAGGATATTTGAGTATTTTAAAAATGCTAGATGAAGTATATTATAGTAAGGCTATTTGAAATGAAGGATAAAAGTGATAAGCAAAATGGTTCAAAACTGGGCATAGGCAAAGCTATTAGGAAATAATTAGCAAACAGTAGAATAACTGTTGGAGTGCCTTTTTATCTCTGCTTTGGTATTTGCACAGGATCTAACATTTGTGCCAATTAGCAGATCAAATATCTTTGTGAAGAGAGGTGTCTGGTCAGGATAATACCTTTCACCAGCTTCTGTCCCCATATTGCCACAAAATACCTCAAGCCCATTGGTAATTACTTCTTTCCATTATACAGTATTAATTTAAGCTCTTCTTATAAAAAGCTTTAAAAAACATCCTCTTTTGAAAATACATCATAAATAAATAAGATGGAATTGAAAGAGTAGTTGATCCTTGCTGATCCGATACAGATGCTGAAATACGTGAAAGTAGAGCTGACTTAGAACACTGTTTATTATAAAACACAAAGCAATTTGTTACTTGCATCCTTGCCAGGCTGCCCTCTGTAATCTTTTTCCCATTTTCCATTTTTGTGTTTTCCTCATCACTCATAGATGTTCCTTGGCAGAAGTATTCACAAGATCTGCTTAAAATAGTAATTTGTCATTGGTATTAATCTTTCTCAAATTGGTTTATTGCAGAATAGATGTTTTTCTTCGTTCCAGGCTTCTGAACCTTGTCTTTGCACAGAGACATCTTCTCCCCAGCAGCCTGGAAAGCCTTGTCCCCAGCCATTCTTTCTCATTCTGTTCCCTCTGGCTGTTGTGACACACGTTTATCATATATAAGACCATGCAAGTTCAGTTTCTTTGTTCACCAAGCACAGATGTGCTCTTAAATGTATTTCACTGTTATACCAACACCTGGTTCTTTATAGTTTGAACACTACTTTTTCCACTAGTAGACCCTTCTTTTAAATAAAAACATCCTGTAGTTACGGCTTTGGGTTTTTTTCAGTTTTCAAAGGTGCCATATAAAAACTTAAAAATTCTGCAACTGTGAAATGTCACTGAGATCGGGAATCTTTCCGCTCCCACCCCTGCCCCCTGCAGCTTGAGGGCTTACTCTTCTGTGGCAGTCCATTAAAAAAAGCAACAACCCTCCTCATTTTTTAATCAGATCACATGCTAGGTTATCTGACAGGTTTGACCTCATCAGTTCCAATTTTTTAAAGTGTTGAAAAATTATTTGTTTTCATATATTCATATTTACAGTAGTGGGAAAAGAGCTCACTTTTTAATGTCATTTCTCAGGTAGTGTGACAGACTATGAATATGCATGTGCATGGCACAGAAGAGTTTGTACTTGTTCGGTTTCACCTAATCACTTGCCTTTGAATTGACTGACAGTTTTGTTTCATTTTCCATCAGGTTTTCTAGCTGGATTATAACATGTTGCTTAAAATGGAAAGCAGTAGATATATTTTGTGTTTAGAAACAAATGTCTTAACAAACAAAGGTAATTCTTCCCGCTTCTCCCTTCGTTATGCAAAACCCTTTCAAAATGAGAAGTATTCTACGATATTACTTTTTTACCTGTACTGCTTATCTAAATGTAGTAGACTTGAGATAAGATTGCAGTAGATTGTAACTCCTCTAGACTTGTTATGGTAAGTTAGTGTATTTGTTTTTATATACTGCCTTCCACTAAAGAGTAAACTTGAAGATGACTACTATTGCATATACCATTAAAGTGTCAATCATTGCATCTGAGAGAGTGAAAGCAGGAGTGGACAGAAATGATGACTTGCTGAGCCCAGAATAGAAATAATTCTTCTCAGAAAGTCCCCACTTGTCTCTCAGATATAACACAAACCTTCTTCAAAATCATAAGAATTAGAATATATGAATAGTTTTGGTATTGTATGTCTACACTACACAAAGTATTACACATGATTCTATTAAAACATAGTTCTACAAGAAGACTGAGGAGAGCAGTTTGCAGGTGAAATGATAAAAAACCCCTGCATATTTCAGCTCTGTGAAAAAATTCAACAGTTCTTCAATATTCTTAAACCAAAAATAAGTCTTTTGGTGTTGTTTTTTGTTTTCTTATTTTAGTATGATGTGAAGGGTAAATGTGACTGCTTTATAAATCAAAACTCCTTTCAGTGCCAAAGATTCAAATCTGGAAGATATGGCAGGATATTCTAGTAAGCAGTGCAGCATAAATCAAAGATCATCTAAGAGCACCAGTGGAAATGAACTGTATTGAAGCAGTGATAGTATTTCATAATTTCTAGAAAAAGTACTCCAGATAAAAGAAAATATAATGTAGCCTGAATTGGAAATTAAACTGATTTAAGCTTTAATGAAATTTACCTTTGTATGAGAACCCTGACGGAAAAAAAAATGCAACACATCCCCAGCTTGCATTTAGGCTGACCCTCAAATATCTTTGGAAAATGAGACTTCACAACTAGGACAGATAGTCTGAAACTATATAAGCTACTTTTGTGATAGGATCATCTCTAAAAGAAGAAAGTTTTTATACTATGTATTATGTCTTGATACGATAACTCCATCTGCACTGGCAACTCCTGTATCTGGTATTCATCTGCCCTTTGATATGCTATTTCCTTCCCTGTATTTTCAGTAATGACTCGGAGGGACAAGCTGGAGTGCTCTTTGATCAATGTCTAGGCTGGGAGGGGGAAAGCATATTGACAGAAAAATTCCTCAGGGCCATACTCTAGAAGTTATTTAACAGTTTCTTTTACATAGGAGAAAACCAAAAAGTAGTTATTAAAGTCCTCTAGTCCCCACAAATCCATGTATCTTTCTCTATTGTTCTTTATTTTCCAAGGCAGCCTAATAGCAACTTTTAAGTGAACCTGCCACCTTTGCCATATTTATTCAATACCAGATCATCTTTTATTTCTTCTCATGTGTTTCTTGCCCCTGAATAAATAACGTCCCACATGTCTTATCTTAAAAGCAAGATGGCTTTTGTATATATAGTGCTTTCCAGGATTTTGAGAATGCACCTTAATTTTCCTTATTCTTTGTGCAGCATACCATGTGTATACTGATTTATCAGAACTAAAAAAGATCAAACAATTTTGATTCTTTTTTAGCTTGTCACTCCATCTTGCCAACTTTCATTTTATGACACATACAAAGCATATCAGTATAATTTGAATAGAAATTGCTAAATTTTCTTTAAAATTTTTGTTAATCTTTCTGTAAACTGTAGCAACCATTTTAGATTTCAGCTATTTTCTCTAGTGGTTATGGATATATGCATACAGCTACATATAAAGAAAAAACAACATTTTCTAGTAACAACTATTTGTTTGAAACTCATTATCTTTAAAAACGTCTGCTTTATAAAGGCGGCTTCATAATGGGGTTAATGAATTCTCAAATATTTCTTACCCTGTGTTGACAGAATATAATTAACTATGTAAAGTTCAAGCATTGTGAATCATCTGGCATATTCTTTATTTTTTTTTACTTTTAGTGTGAAATAGATACAGTCTAAACTGAAGAATGCCACTGTTTTCCTCCTCACTCAAATGCCCTTGTTACACTTCTCACTTCTCTTTTAAAGTTGTAAAATTTGGGTCCTGCTGGAGTCCGTAGGTATTCTGCTAATGAGTTTGATGAAGCCATGATGAAACCTCTTTTCTCATGGGCCAATATTCAGTCCCTTTAAAACCCCCAGAGCTATAAAATGACCTAGTGTTAATTACTTTTTACATTCCTTTTCAGAACTTCACCATAAATCAAGTTGCTAAACATGTACCTGTATAGAGATTTTTATAACTAAGCATTGATTGCAAATCATTTCTCAACTGATAAATGATTTTCATTTTAAGTAATATTTATTGAACCATCTTGAACAGTCCGTGTTTGGATAGAACGTTAGTCTGATGTCAAACACTGTAGTCTAGCAATTCTCTTAATGAGTTTTTACAAAAATAATATTCACACTCCTTCCTGATGCCAAATATTTGTTTGGATTTATTTTGTGATAGCTGTCAAAATTAGTTAATACAAAGAAATTTTGACAGGGGATTGATTATTGCATAGTTAGGACTGCCACATTTAAGGCCCTGATCCTGTTAGGCTGAGATATGTACAGCTTGAGTATACATTTGGATTCTTTCAGGTCCAACGTTTTTATTTATAATAGAGAAAATAAGAGCAGCAACTTAGTGCTGAAGATGTGAAATTGTCCTAAACTCTTCCACAAAATGAAACATATGTTTCCTAGTGGATTTAATGGAGCTTAATATGCAAACAAATTTACTAATTTAACACTAACAACTAAACATGAAGAATAAAATCACAGCTCCACAGATGTTGCTAGTGACCTTGCTAATGATTTCAGTAAGGTCAGGATATAATTAAAGATTACAGATTAAAAATTTTCTCAAACAAGATTAAGGAAAATTTATAGTCTAAATTCCTTAGAAGCTCAAAAATAAGAAATCAGCATACAAAAGATGCTACAGTAGCTAAAATATTTTCTGATTGAGAAACACCATCACCACTCTCCATATCTGCCCATTTTATTCCTCTATGAATCATTTATAGTCATTAGCTTTCATCTCTAGAAAGTAGAAAAGCAAAGGAGGCATCTTGTGTTTTTTATCAGTACAGGGAAAACGAAAACATCTCTTTCTCCTGCTCTGCACTGGAAGAGCAGTTGTGTGGTATCATGGAGTTTCTTGTCATTCTTATTCTTTTATGGTTTGCATATCCAAAGATAAATTGTGCAAGAATTAGACATTATGCATGCCGTGAAGAAAGAAAATGGAATAATCCTTGTCAGTCAAGTTCAAATCCTTATTTTAGACTCCCTAAAAATAGGAAGTTTTGGAACAACAGGAGTGAAGACAGATTTTTTTTGGCCAGTTGACCAATTTAAATCAAATTTTAGCATCATACCTAGAATTTTTTCTGAGTGAAGTAGATCTGTGACAGTAAGATATTGGTTTGGGATTTACAGGAAGGTAATTGAGAAGCATCTCCAAAAACTTAATTGATATGGAATTAGTAACCTTTAAAGAGAATTTGCAGGAGTCCAGAATTACTGGCATACCATTTTTATAACTTGGGTATTTTTATGAGAATAAAATGACTCAATATTTTGATGGTAAAAACATCCACAACACTGGATGTTCCACCACAGATTTATACATAATATCGTTGTTCCACAACAGAATTATACACAATATCAATTATTGTTGGAGTGCATTCCAATACAGATTCAAAATCTATTAGAAAATACTGTGACTGTGCTAGATATCTTTTGGCTGAGAATTTGGGGTTTTTTTGTGTTGTTTGGTTTTTTTTTTTTTTTTTTTTTTTTTTTTTTTTTTTTTTTTTTTTTTTTTTTTAATTTTAACTTGCATATTGTTTAATTTATAGATTCTTGACTACTGAATTCTGATTTCTGTATGCTGTCTTCATCCTGCCTCAAGCAAACAAATTTCTCAGAGGTCCAAACTTTTTTGCATTTTTCAAATACAAATACTTCAAGACCAGGAATTTTCTGACCATTTCTTTACTCTAGACTGAACCACACCATCTTCATCTACGAAACATAATAAAAGGGGCTGTTAGTGTAGCCACTTCTATAAGAAGTTTGAAACATGTAAAGGCTTCTTAAGCACTCCACAAGTTAATTTGGACATAAATTGAAAAGTGAGGATAAAAGGTGTGCCAAAACTGAGCATACAAAATGGTTATTAAAAAGAAGAAAGGGTGGTAAGGGCTGCAGAAGATCATATCTCAGGGGTCTGGTCTTTGTTAACAACTGACATTTCTGAGATTATGAACTTGAGTATCAAAGGTAACATTTTCAGTGTTTTGTATTAATGTTGATGACTTCACTGGTTGACAAATACTGAGGAGGACTGTCTAGGACCATCTGACTTTGCAGTCTGCAAATTAAAAACTAGGATAGAGACTAAGATGTTTCCATACACTAAGCAGCATCCTAAACATTGCTGAAAACACTACTCAATAAATAAAAATTCAGACAACTGCCTGTAAACTACATTTTCTGACCTAAAGGATACATGGCCTGATCATACTGCTCCCTGATGGTTGTAGTCAACTTCTGTAGGAAGGGATAAAACACAAAGATAAAAAGAAGGTAAGAACTAAAAAGAAGCAGAGGTTATCATTTTAGCCCAATGTCTGTGCAACAGTGAAGAACAGAAGAGACACAGTGGATAAAACTGAAAAAAATCCCCAAACCTTTTTGCTGACACAGAGGCAAAAAGTGCGGTTTTAAGTCTGGCTTAGCTGTGTGCTGATCTGTAAATTATAGTAAAGCTTTTGTAGTCTTGAGATTCTAGGTCAGTTCAAGTCTCCTGGAGAAAGTGAGCAACACAGAAAATAAAACCATGGAAGTTTAAAGGAAGATGTAAGTTTTTTGCTTCAGTTTCAGTCCAAAGCATTTGTTCACTGCATGAGGATCTAACTACTTAAGAAGCCTGAAGTTTCTTTTTTTTTTTTTATCCTATACAACAGGACAAACAGTTACTTCTGTGTGTGTAATGCCAGCGCAATTATGTAAACATCTTTTTTTCTTCACTTCGTTCACAGAAAGACAGTAAGTCAATGTCAGTTTAGCAAGCAAGTCACTGTTCCTTCAGTGTGGGGTTGTGTATTTGAAACCACTGGGGTTTATGTACACATTGGTAACAGTATGGCTGAATATGTACTCAATGTGTTTGTGTTTGTCAGTATATGGAAATACCGAGGAATTTGTCAGTATATGCTGATGAAAAAGAAATTCCTCCTAAAATCAGTTAGGACTCTGAAAGGGTAAATTAATAGACCTATGCTTTATATAGCTTGCCTATAAAGAGGAATATGTTACCAGCTCAGCTACTTTAATGATGATGCCAAGGAAGTAGGTAGATTTCTGTATCTGTGCTTTGTTCTTTCTGCTGATAGTTGTAGACTGTTAAAATGCAAATCAATAAGAACAATGCTATGAAGAACTGTTAGCATTAAATTCTGGTCTTAAAATGCAAAGATCGCACATCAAATTATTAACAGAGGCATGTGGCAAGATAGATGGTTTCTCCTGCTTCTGGCTGGGTAGCATAATAGCAGTGAAAAAACCCTCCTTGAACCTAGGTTCCTTTCCTGAATGATTATCGTGGTTGTGAGATAGAGTACTTGATGGGAATACAGATTTCCTCTCCTACCACTGAATGTCTTCTGCCTTGAGATTGGCGAAGGGAAATGCTGTGGGCAGTATCCCAGTTCTTAAATCTGTCATGAATCGCAGTAATCCAGCAGGAGTTGTGATTTGAAGTCCCCTCTTTATGGTAATGTTCTGGGTGGTCTCTAGGTGTATAGCTCTGGTCTGAAATATAAGACCTGTTTCATGACTCAAGCTAGTAGCCTTCTCCTGCAGAGAAATGAATGAGCTTGATGAGTGAGGGTTCAAGGAAAAAGGAAAGCTCTGTGAACAATTTAAGAGCAGATCCGGAGAGGAATAGATAACTAGGTCATGACATAATGGACTTCTAGGGAAAATGCCTAAAGTGATAAGTTGTCTTCTTGGTAAACTGCTGTAATGCCTACAGCATTATGGAAGACAAAATACATTATGAGGGCTGTGTAATTGTAACTGCAAGTATTTTGTGCACTTTAGAAAGACTGTAGTAAGGCAGAGTTAGGCGATTTCTTTTTTTCCTGCTTACAAAACTAACAGAGTGTTCAGTGGAGTGCTTGGTACAAAATACTTGGGAGCTTTCTGATGCTCAGGACATAGCCATATAGAGAAGTAAAGTGGAAAGATAATTTACTCATGCTGACTCATTACTGGTTTGATATCAGATCTAATAGTCTGTTCATTTGCAGACATGGTATAGAAAATTGAGTATTCCTTTTTCATTTCTTTAAGATAGACATAAAGAGAAAATAAAATGCCGTTTTAGAAGTCCTTGTTTGTTCATTGTTTCTTCTGCTTAGCACTCATACAGTCTTCACAGAGGGAAAGTGAGAAATAAAGCAAGCAACACCATATTTGAAAGTGTGCAGTACAGAACTGTGACAAAAAAGATTGGTAACATAGTTACATTTATAAACTGGTCAACAGATGTATAATTGTGTTGACAAAAACTATTGCAGATAAGCAGATCCTAAAGCAGACAGGACAGCTGGGTATATTAGTGTGAACAAAGCAGCATCTTGATTTTAGAAGCAGCAACAAAATTTTACAGCTGGTTACCTTGCCTAAAACTGAGAACATTCAGGGCAGTAATAACTGTTACGCATTTCTCTTTCTGTCTTAGATGCCTGTCATCAGGGGCTGAGTTTATAAATCATTCTATGCTTCATGAAAGTATCTCATAGAAGCCAATATAACTGCATGGCTCAACATACAGATTTATTGCCAGGAGTTTGAAATTCAGGAGTTATGTCCCTCAGAGATCATAATACTTTCCTTGAGAAAAAAGGGTTGCATTTAGATTTTGATCCTCTGAGACGAGTATTTTTCCTAATCTCTATAGAAATTGAGACACTAAAAATGAGACACTTCAAAATATGATATTAGGGTATGAGGTTTAAAAAGGAAGGAACCATTAGACACACAATGACTTTTTGCCTTCTTGCAATGCAGAGGTTTCTCAGGAGAAGGTCTGCAGAATCAGGCCCTTAATGAGCTCGATAAAGTTCACTAGTCTCCTCTTGTTTTGAAAAGGATCAACATATCCTGAAGGGCAGTAAACTGCTGAAGTAGCATGTAAGCATTAATAAAATAATAAAATTTAAACTTTGAATTAAAAAAAATTATATCCCTTTTTTAAAACAAAGCCTATTGTGCCGAAAATCTAAGGTTCGTAAAATCCAGGATACTCTTATATAATCTGTTACATCTGTTAAATCCAAGTTCATAGTATTCCTGTAAGTCCCTCCTAGGAAACACTAGCCATCCACAACTGCAGCATTTCCATTGTCTTCAAGACAAAGTAGCAGATCTCAGATAGAAGAGAGGAATTTTGCTACAGCTGAATATAATGGAGATCTCAGGTTTAATAATTTGACTTTGCAGGCTAAGAACGTGATAGATTTCATGAGGGGCTATTTATAGAATCCAGTCTCACTGATGCAGAGTTGGGAGAGTTTCGGACATATTTTCCTTGGCAAGCAAGTTTTCTTTTGCATAGAAAGACAGCTAAGACTGTGTGCCTCAGGAGAGGCTAATTAAATTCAGGAAGAAATGTCAAAGAAAGGGGAATTAAACTCGTAATGAATGTCTTCTTATTTGATTTGGTAATTGTTTTTTCTTCCTTGCAGTCTCCCTTCTAGCAACATCACCTGCTTTATGGTTTTATATGCCATCCTTTGAATAGTGTCAAATTTGGGAAAAAGCGTGCGGGAAAAACAAATTTAGCAAATCTCCACATTAAATATTGGCTGCTTTATGATTTGTTTTCCATTTGAAATCTAAAAGACAAACAGCTGTTAGCAAGCTTTTCAGAATAAGCCTGAAGAGACTTTTGTTACAGCTTAAATCTGTGGTGGCCAACTTTCCTAATTGTCTTTGAGTTACAAAAGAAAATATAATTGTCAATAATATACAGTATGGCAGAGAATTATGCCATCAGAGCAGAAGGACTGTCCTCTAGCAATCAGACTTAATGCTTCCTCATTTTGAGAGTACAAATAAATATTAACATTCTTTTAATGAAGAAGAGTTAGGAGGCCTAGTTACACTTTTAAGGAAGGAGGTTTCAGTTGCTTGCTCTAATGGAAAATAAACAGTGATTTTTGAAGCCTTGTAGAAAACACATAATTCATTACTGGATGGTTGAGGGTACAAAGCATTAAGCTTGAACACCCTCATTAAACAAGTTCAACAACAAAATCTAGTTCTTTATTCTTGAAAAGTCAATTGCAATTCCACTTTATATACCAAGGTTTATCACCTGTTGAACTGTGTAAGTAAGGTTGAATTATTTTTCAAATCTGTGGTTGTGCTAGCAGTTCATCAACTTGGAGCCAAATTCTGATCCATCACACATCAGTTAATGTTGACTGGACTGAAATTTCACATCTTCTTAGTGTCCAAACTGCTAAAACTTTTAAATTGGATTTTTGTTCCTGAATAGCTGCTTTATACTATTCTCATCAAAATACCAAATTAAAATCTATCAGAAAATAAATATCTTCTATCTCAGTTTTAGCAATAAAAAAGGAAGGCTCCATGCACAGGTAGATGCTGCAAAGATTCATAATACAGTAATTTAATAATCCCAAATTCAGCAAGTTACTCCAGAGTTACTCCAGAGTAAGCAGAATATATTAATCTGTAATTAGTCAGTGATGTTAATCTGTAATCTACGGATCAGGTTGCCCAGAGAGGCAGTGGTGTCTTTGTCCTTGAAGATAGAAAAACCTGACAGAACACAGTCCTGAGCAACCTGCTGTAGGTGACCCTGCTTTGAGCAAGGGTTTGAACTAGGAGATCTCCAGAGGTGCCATCCCACCTCAGTGATTCTCTGAATAATGCATAACCCAATAAAACCTTCTCAGAGTTTCTCAGAAGTCAGAATAATTGTCTCAGACCAGAAAGTCCAGTGTGAAAAAACAGGTCAAACCCAGTGTTGGACATTTTTCTGAACAGTGCATTATGGAAGCTGAAAAACAACCACTGAGCAGACTGTGGTGATTATCATTTATTTTCCATATGCAAATGAGATTAGCAGAATTTAGGCCTGTATGAGACAAGTCTTCCAAAACACTCTGTCACTATACTGAGCAGGACTATGTGTTTAAATTAGGCCTAAGTCTTAACAAAAACCAAAACACTGTTACATATGTATATTAATAAGTATGTAAATGACAGAATAATGGAAAGATTTTGAATAAAAATGTTGTCAGGTAGCTGGGAACTAATAAAGGCTAAAGAAACCAAGGCTAATAGGGCTAAACATACTGAAAATTAAGAAAAAGAGAACCAATAGAAATTTATTGGTTATCAGAAGAATCTGTTTATTGTTCAGTGCTCTTTCATATATTTGTCACCAACTTGAATGAAAATATAAAACTTTTGCTTATAAAACTTGATCTTGGAAGAAAACTGGTCAGTCATTTTAATCCAGCAGTAAGGAACGTAACAGAGCTGGAGACAAAGAGCACGGGCTATACCTCTGCATTATGGAAGGACTCTTTCTCAAAAGTTGCAGCTGAGTGTAGTTCAGAGAATATGCCTTGTTAGAAAACCTAGTTTGAAGTGCCTGTCTTGACCTTCTTTACCTAAATTCACCTCTTTGGTTGTACCACTGTGGGTGTTTGTTAGATTACTCTGTAAAGCAGATCAGGGGGAAGATCCAAGATCAAAATAGACTTTTTATCATTTTTTAACCCAATCATTTCCCCTGTTAATTTTATGGCAATGCCTAGCAGTTGTCTTGGAAAAAACAGCAGGAACATATAAATACTGTAAAAAGCCCTCCTCTTAATGTGTACGGCTCAGGATGGGAAAGGATGGGAAGAATTCTTGAGCTATTGGGAAGTGCCTGGTTAATAGTGTACCTTTGCAATTGTGTATTGCTTTCCTTCAATTTTCCCTTAAACAAAACAGTTATGTTCAGGGGTAAAAGAATCTATAATATCTCTTACTGACATACTTTTTTCTGACCCGGGTCAGAAGACATACAGGTTAAAAGGAGATAAGAAATCAGTGATACATGTATATTAATGACAAGTATGTAAATGACAGAAAAATAATGGGAAGGCATTGAATAAAAATGTCAAGTCAGGTAGCTGGGAACTGATAAGGAGGTCTAAAGAAATCGGGTTTGATATGATAAATGAATATTTTCTTGATACCAGCCTTCTTTGTACATATCCTATTATTTATGAACCACATTTCTTTTAGTACTCCAAGATGAGTTTCTCATTTTGTTATTATCTTTTGCCTCCCTAGACTTTGGAGTTTAGAATAATGTGGTCATGAGTTTCTTTGTATATATATATATATACACAATAATACAGAAATTATTTATAAGTAGAACAATCACAAAGGCAGCCATTTGTGTGAGCTGAAAGTGCAAGGGAGCCTCAGAATAGAAACATGATGCCCCAGCCCTTTTCTAGGAGTATGTGAAAGTGCTATCAATTAGGTCTAACAAGGGAGTATTTGTAACTAGCAATAGGGAAAAATTATGAACGGAATTTATACAAGCTATACATCATGCACAAAAAGGAAAAAAAAAAAACTACAACTCCCCTCCAACAACTGTTAATCTGAATGGATTCACTGTTTTTTTCTGGAGCTACTGAAATATACTTTTTTTTTTTTCCTGGCACAATACAAGGACATATATGTTTTATACTCTCCTTGAAGGATTTCTGTATATTCATGGACACTTAGTTCTGCTTCAGTGCAAGTCGGCAAGCTGTCTCAGCAGTTTGTATTTCAGTCTAGCCTCAAAGTAGAACCAGGCTACAGCTTCCCCAACACTTGCTGTTTACATTTTTTACACTTTAGCTTTTTGTGCTTATGTACAGCATGTTCTGCGTCTCAGTGACACTTCCCTACAGCAGAGGAAAAGTATCCCTGGCACACTTTAACTTAGACAGAATAAGAAATTATAAGGAGCAGTAGGGGCTCAGGTTGCAGAAACTCCCTTGCCCTTTTTGGAACTGACTGTTACGTCATTAATTCAGTGTACAGGAGCCAATCGATTTGCCGTCACAGATGCTTGGTTTTCTCCTCCATTCATTCATAATGTAGTTGCATCCCATTTTTAACCACTCCTTTAACGTGTCTCTGAGGTACAATACTTCTCTGACTTCTTAATGTAAACTTCCAAATCAAAGTTACAGGGTCACAAGACAACTTTTTTTTTCTGATGCTGCTTCTCTATCACTGTCCCTAAGTGACATTCTTCTCAAAACACCTCTGTAAAAGAGCAGCAGTGCTGCCAGTTTGAAACAAAAAGCCGCACTCCTGAACCCTCTCCTTTTTCTGTTTACAAGGCTTGTTTATTGCAAAGGCATTAAGATTCAGTGAGTTTGTGCTAAGGAAAACAAATGTTCCAACATGCAAATATATAACTGTAAAAAAGAGAAGGCACCATAATATTTATGTCTTATGGTCAGGGAGAATTAAACAGTTTTGGTACAAGCATATCCCCTGAAGTGGGGAGAGAGGAGTGCTGAAGATACCCATCGAAGTCCCTGAAGAGCAAAGGCATATGCAGAGTGCTGCTGTGCCTGTGTTGCTGTCGTTTAGGAGTGGTCCTTTAGGAGTGAAAGGGAGTGGTTGGTAATTCTGTGCAAAAGAGAGTTTGTATT
This sequence comes from Athene cunicularia, assembly GCF_003259725.1. NCBI lineage: Eukaryota > Metazoa > Chordata > Aves > Strigiformes > Strigidae > Athene > Athene cunicularia. The sequence continues at coordinate 19,730,826 of NW_020799142.1, forward strand.
TACAAACTTAGATGTGAAAGTTCTTGCTGTGAGCTTGTTACTGGCAGCTATTTTCATACCTGTCTCATCTATCATGATTGCAAAGTTACCAAATTGAAGAGTCATGTTGGAATTAGATTTGTGGAGGACAGTGATACAGAGGTGACCAAGCTGAGTTTTCCCCTACATCCCATCATGTGTCCCATGCCTGCAGGCAGCTGCTTCCCTCAGTCAAAAGCTGTGGTAGTATTGACTGGTTTGATGGGTTTTGCCCTTCCTGGGGCAGCCCTGGGAGCAGCCTGGCAACATGTTATTTGGGTTGCCTATGTCCCAATCCTTCTGTTCGCCTAAGATACTGTGCAGCTTTTATAAATTAACCTTATAGGGATATGTGAGGTTGGGTGCAGCATTGCACAAGCGTGTGTTGCTTCCAGATGTTAACTTCTATATTTGCATTACACAGCTCAGCGAATTCACTGGCTTGAGTCAATGCTACTGTGGAGATCTTTGCCCCTGTGCATTTATTAAGGCCTGTAAAAGGGTACCTTTAAAGAAGCAGAAAGTTAAGGAGAACAGTTTGCATCACAGTATGTGATTTTTATGGTTTCTGAAGAAAATCTGACATTTTCTATAAAATGGTAAGGTTGATTTTATTGCTCCTCTATCTCCGAAAATGCATATAAAATTCTTTTGTATGTGGTCTTTTACTTCCCAACAATTACCATGTTTATAAATAAATGTCATGCCTCTTGTTCATGCAATTTATCCCTTTTATTTTTTTCCTTGAAACTCAAATAGTTTTGTTGAATAAAGGAGCAAATTCCTTCCAGCTCGCCAAAGTGCATTTGCAAACTGCTGTCATTAAACAGCTAAAGCTGAAAGAAACATCATGGGGACTTAACTGTCCCAGTCCCTGTCACTATTCTCTTATTCTGCAGCTACAAAGAGCACGTTGTTACATAACTAACATAGTTTTTAGTGTCACAGCAGGCAGCTAGCAAAATGGAAACAGAGAAGTGGGTTATTTAAGAAAGAAAATGAATATATGAGATTATTCAGATCCACTTTATTTACAAATGGAAAAGTTCCAAATTCTGAAGAACTCAGGAGAAGTTGCTCTCGACAGCAAAATTCTCACCAGCTCCCTTTGGGCAATGGGAAGTGTCACAGGTCAGGTATCACTGTTTAAACTCTTGTGCTGCTGTGAGTTCATTTGCAGAACTCTATGTGAGAACTTTTGGCTGTTGTTTTTAAACACAGATGCTTAAAGCTGTTCTGTGTATTCACATGCACATGCCTAAATAGAAATGGACTGGTTTGCAGAGGTGCGATCAATTATATGTTCTATTGAAATCAGTGGAAACTGATGAGTGCTCAGTTCTTTTGAAAATCAGGCCATTTATATATAGGTGCTTAAATATGGCACCCAATTTTGAAAAGCCTGGCTTTTCCTCCTTTTGATATCTGGGTTCCTGCTGCAAGAAGGGGTAAGAAGGGTAATGAAGAAACAATTGTAATGAAAAGACATGCTAGAGCACCCAGGAATATTTCTTTGTAGTTAGTACCCTGTAACTATAAAAATATTTTTAAAACTCATTAAAAGCAATTTTCCACCAGGGTAAAATTTCCTCTCCCGTATTTCCTCTGCTTTGTTTTAAGACGAATCAAAGCGAATGGCTACTCCTGTGCATCACTGTCTGGTAATTATATTTACAACAAAATAAAATTGACATGGAGGATATAGACACAACCACCACCCCCCTCCACCCTGATGCCAGGGCAATTATTCTGTATGGATTTATTTTTTCCTTCTCATTTCCAACAGAAAAATTGATGCTGAAATGCATTGGTCTACTAACATTCACTCGACTCCTACTTTCCACAATATCATGAAAGCAACTTTCCTTAAAAAACAGTTCATTTTTCCACCAATTTTTACAGAATGTATAGCATTTTTATATTTTTCACTCAGTACACTGCAAAACACAAAATAATTATGATCTTTTATCACAATAAAAGCTCTGCCAGATAATATAGTTAGAGCTTTTCATAAAGCTCACAGCATCCTGAGGAACTCATTTCAGCCATGCCATTAGCGTCCTCCTGAGGAAAGCGTTTGAAGCCTTCAGGACAGATTTTACTTGCAGTTACACAACTGTATGAAACTGCATATAACTGATTCAAGAAATTGAATACAAGCTGCAACATTAGAAACAATTATTTTTCATGTCATGATCATAAGATTACAAAAAAGAATCCTTTTAGGGTTTATGTCAGGTTTATGAGCCCCAGGTTCTGCATTTCTGAGGTTTTCAGGGCAATCATAAGAGTGAGTGACTTAAATTTATCAGGTTGTAGATTGGGAGAGTGGCATTTATTAACCCATTTTCCTGTGGCTTTGTTCCATGTAGATCCTTCAACATTTAATAAGGTGTAATCTCTGAACCTCTTTTGGTGTGAGGACTTCTCCTTTATGGATAATGTTTGAGGTGACTTGATGGCCTTCCTCTTGGATGAGGAGGGATGGGAGAGAAAAGATGAACTCTATTTTCTTTCCAGCTTGCCATTTTCCTGAAAGTTGTAGGAAAGGGATATATTAAAATCTACCCTGTGTTCCCTTCTGTTAGATTTAATTTAAAAGTTTGTTGACAGAGGGGCACTATGAGATTCACAGAAAAAAATAATCCTTTTTTTTTCCTTAAGAAACCAAGATAAAATGAAATTTGATTATTATATTATCACACAGTTCTAGAATTGATGTTTGAGAAAAAAATGTTAAAACCAGATGAAGTTTTGGGGCATGGATGGAGAATGTTCCTTTCAAAGGCAGAAGTAATTTTTTTTGCTTTCTGGCAGGAGGCAAATTTTGAGACTGCATTGCAAACCTTTTCGGGGCAGAATCAGTACTATCTGTTTAAAGCTGAGCCCACCTGTAGGTTACAAGTGGGCTTACTTGGAACAGTGATGTTGGATCATTTATTTAATTGTCTCTGAAGTGCACTCAGATTTGAAACAAAACCTTTTCTCAGTTTAAGTAGCCCTTTGAAGTAAGGTCTAAAAGATGGCAATGAGGTTCACCTTACTTCAAGGTGAGAAATACTTTTGTCAGTGGTTGTGTCATGTTCGAGTAATGTAAACCATGGCATCCCTTTAACTGTTATAAATTTATGAACTTCAGTGAAGTAAATGGAAATTCTCTGGTTAAAAGAAGTAAAGACATCGTTTGTTGTCCTTCAATATACTTTGAAGCATGGGAATATTCAGACACTATTTTAGGTATTTTTAATGGGTTACGTGTTTTACTGGTTAAAATACAGAATACTTTCTGGAGAAAGTAAAGCCAAGAGGGATAATTAATGTAAATTATGAATAATGAAACAATTAGGTAATAAATTTCACATAACCTATCTGGACTATATTCAAAGACCTCAGCCTCTCTGAAGACTCTGGTGTTCCCAATACCTGAGGCTGTTTGTGGAGATGACAGGTTGTTACCCAATAAACTGAGCCGGTATGTAGACACTTTGATAGTTTGAGACACATTTTCCCCTCCTCCTTCCCAAATCTTCTTGTTCTGAGCAAATTCTCCCTTGCTTGTTCAGAGCAGTAGGTGACCTTGTCACTTTTGTAATGAGAAGCACTGATCTCCATACAGACTGTCTAAGCAGATCTCAGCAAGAGGTGGGATGCTGCTGCCTAAGCCCCACTCTGGAGGGAGCAGCCTGGGGGATGCTGCCCCTGGGAAGGTGGCAGCAGGCAGCCTGGGAAATAAAGCAAGTGCCCTTGGGGAGGCCAGGTGGAGCTTAGAAATGTAATTGATTCAAGAATTGTCAGCCTCACTGCTTCAATAATCAGATTCTTTAGCTGGTTATTTTACTTATCTTACAGAATTATCTTTTATTCACTAAGATCAGGCAGGAGATCAACTGGCATAACAAATGGAGTCAGGATAGAGACATTGGCACTTTTGCACCTTTAATGCAATCTTACTTATCTGCTACACCTTGGGATGTTAGTCATGTTAAAGCAAAGTTAAAATACTGGCAATCCCAAGGTGTAGCAGATAAGTAAGATTGCATTAAAGGTGCAAAAGTGCCAATGTCTCTATCCTGACTCCATTTGTTATGCCAGTTGATCTCCTGCCTGATCTTAGTGAATAAAAGATAATTCTGTAAGATAAGTAAAATAACCAGCTAAAGAATCTGATTATTGAAGCAGTGAGGCTGACAATTCTTGAATCAATTACATTTCTAAGCTCCACCTGGCCTCCCCAAGGGCACTTGCTTTATTTCCCAGGCTGCCTGCTGCCACCTTCCCAGGGGCAGCATCCCCCAGGCTGCTCCCTCCAGAGTGGGGCTTAGGCAGCAGCATCCCACCTCTTGCTGAGATCTGCTTAGACAGTCTGTATGGAGATCAGTGCTTCTCATTACAAAAGTGACAAGGTCACCTACTGCTCTGAACAAGCAAGGGAGAATTTGCTCAGAACAAGAAGATTTGGGAAGGAGGAGGGGAAAATGTGTCTCAAACTATCAAAGTGTCTACATACCGGCTCAGTTTATTGGGTAACAACCTGTCATCTCCACAAACAGCCTCAGGTATTGGGAACACCAGAGTCTTCAGAGAGGCTGAGGTCTTTGAATATAGTCCAGATAGGTTATGTGAAATTTATTACCTAATTGTTTCATTATTCATAATTTACATTAATTATCCCTCTTGGCTTTACTTTCTCCAGAAAGTATTCTGTATTTTAACCAGTAAAACACGTAACCCATTAAAAATACCTAAAATAGTGTCTGAATATTCCCATGCTTCAAAGTATATTGAAGGACAACAAACGATGTCTTTACTTCTTTTAACCAGAGAATTTCCATTTACTTCACTGAAGTTCATAAATTTATAACAGTTAAAGGGATGCCATGGTTTACATTACTCGAACATGACACAACCACTGACAAAAGTATTTCTCACCTTGAAGTAAGGTGAACCTCATTGCCATCTTTTAGACCTTACTTCAAAGGGCTACTTAAACTGAGAAAAGGTTTTGTTTCAAATCTGAGTGCACTTCAGAGACAATTAAATAAATGATCCAACATCACTG
>NW_020799142.1:19735952-19804546 GCF_003259725.1 Athene cunicularia
TTTTTTTTTTTTTTTTTTTTTTTTTTTTTTTTTTTTGGGGGGGGGGTTAACTGAGAGAAAGGGAAGTCTGCATAGTTGGCAGTGTAGATTAATTTTAGGACATGTAACCATTTTTAGATTTAGAGATTGTTAACGGGGATTTGTTATCATTCCATAAAATCCTTCTAGACGACATAGATATTTGGTTCCTTTGGCCGCCTTGCAGAAAATCTATTCTCTGTTCTTAGCCTTCCTAAGCCTCTCTGTTGCTGCTGTTGTCTTCATCTGTCTTCAGCCAGAACACAATCAGTTTTTGTGTCACACTGACAGCCTTACGCTTTTATGGTATGTATTATCTAGAGAAACAGGGTCTCTGTACAAATAATACTGTTGTTTTAAGAATTACAAAACTATTTAGTGATGGAACTGCATGTCCAAAAGGTTGTGCACCTTCCCAGTCTGTAAACCTTGCCTTTCTTGTATCATATATTGTAACACGGCTACAGCAGTAGACATATTAAGCTCATTTAATCAAATTGTAGTAGTGCATAATACTATTTTGATAATAAGTATTTATGTTAGTGATGTTTGTTAGAAGCTGACAGATCTGGTAGCCCAAAAAAGTCAAGGCTTTTGCAGCTCCATGTACTCAGGTCTAGCCAATGAACTGAATGAGACTGAACATGTATTCTCAGTAGAGTATACATGCACCCAGTACACATACACATACACATATACATACACATACACATAGCCAGCCACACAGATCTACCCAGGCAGAAAATGTAATACTCAAACACAAACAGCCCATTCCCATCTCTTGCAAAACATACACGTGTGTAAATACACACATATAATGTGGACCCCACCAACAGCTGGTTTCAGACGCTCGGTATGCTTAGTAGCTGTCCCTGGGTCCATGGTTTCCTCACATGCTGGACACTTGGACATACAAACCCTGGGGCCCGCTGCCCTACACACACACATATGCAGACACACAGACAGTCACGCAGTCATGCACAATCGTTCCCTGCAAGAACTGGGCTTAGAAACTCAGTCTGCCCAGTAACTGCCATGGATCTCCATCTCCCAGTAACTTAGTGCACAGACATGCAGATACATGCACGTTTGCCCAGTAGCTGGTCCTGGCATATGACCTTACCTCTAGCCAAAACCCAGATCTCCTAGTCTCTCCAGTAGTTGGCTTGGAGCACTTACACTTCCAGACACCAATTCACAAACCCTCTGTCTCCTCAGTATCCTTCTCAAATGTATGGCCCCATTGATACTTGGCTCCCCAGCCTCTTACCCTGCTCACCAGTTGTTCCAAGCTGGTGTTTGCTAGCAATTATGCACTGATACACACATCCATGTGCCATGCACACATGCTGGCTCTCCTGTTGCTGGCACCATGGACACACTTGTGGTCCCACTCCAGTTGCTGGCACTTAGACCTCCGTGCACACACATGCACAGATGCCTCTGAAGCCACTGACAAAAATTATTAGACATGTAGTTTAAAGAAATGAGTATCTGGTTAACAACAGTGAAAGATTTATTATTTCATAAAACTGCCACTGCTTTATAAAAAGTAAATTGAAATCCCAACAGTAGTGGGAGAATATTTACTGCTTTCTCCATTGGCCTCTTGGGAAAAGAAGACACTGGGAAATTGCAAGAGTGAAAAGGATTTCTCTGCCCTCGAGGATGCTGCTTCCTTTCTCTCGATTTACACTCACTGTTAAGTTTTCCACAAATACAGAAATCCAAATGAAGTGTGCCTGCATGTGTCTTCGTTTTCATGGTCTCCTCTGTAGCTTTCCCAAGGATGTTAAGGAATGGAGTGTCAAGAGGAAACTTCTTATCTGCTGCTCTGGTGACTGAAAAGGGGAAGTAGACAGTTGTGTAAAACTGAAAAATGCCAAACATCCATGGGGATAAAAAGTCCTTGGAATACTCGATTAATAATAATGTAAATAACATTCAAAATTGGATTTCAGTAAATAATACTTAAAATGAATGATTACAACATTATTCATATGGTTGTTCCTGAGAAATTGGACTCCATTAGTTAATACTTTAATGTCAAACATGAATAAATTACATTAGAATTTTTGTGAAAAATTATTTCTCATGCATAGAAAGATGATAGCAATGTAACCATTTTTGTACCTTAACATGAGCTGATTTTGAGTTCAGAATAATGAGACATCATAAAAAGTGTAATTTTCAACTTTTGGAGGACATTTAGAGGAAGGCAGAACATAAAATATGAGGCAGTGATTGCTCAAGTGAGAGTAATGGTGTATGTGATCTTGAATGCTATATAAGTGCTAGCAAAATGTAGTATATTTTACTATTTTTTAAAAATCTAAATTCTATTTTCCTGACAGTCTTAATTTCTGTTGATTGGCATGCATATTCTCTTATCCTAGAAATGAGCTTACCTGTAACCTGAAGTTACCCTACAACTGCAAGTTCTGATGTAGAAAATTTATGACTCTAAAAAGTACCAGCAGATGTACAAGAATGACTTATCCCAATCCCATTTCAAATCAGTTTTCTCTCCTGTGTCAGATGCATTTGAATTTGCTTAAAAGCTATTGTCCATTAGGTTATTTTATAGCATCACAGTTACGAAAGGTAGGAAATAGGTCCAAATGTCATTTTGTGCTTATCCCTGCCTGAAAAGCATTTTCTAGTCTTGCAGCCACATTACATCATGGGGGAAGACACAGGCATGCGCATATGCCCTCCATTGTGAACCAGGCTGTATTTCAGGCTGTATGTTGGTATAGCTGCACTCATACATTGAGAGCACACATTGTGAGCATACATTGTGAGCAATCATTGTGAGCACAAGTTACCTAACATTTCATGTAGGTCTCTGGGCTGCCTCCCTCGGTTTGCTCTTTTTTCCTCCTATTGGTTTGTTTGCTCACAGGAGAGCAGTGAACAGCACTGCTGCCTGCACAACTTGTCTGGGAACAATTTGAGGGATTCTCTTGCTGTCACCTATTTCCTTTCATGATAAGAAGAGTCCTATATGGTCTCTATTCTCCTTTCTAGAGATACTATTTGTCCTATCAAAGGGTAAACTTTCTGGATCAGGAGTTTATTCTGATTAGTGTATTGAAGTGGGGTTCTGTGATAATACAGATTATAATAGAATCCTGCTTCAGTGAAACAGACTGCTGACAATCTTGTTTTCCGTATTACCTAAGGGGAAGTGAGGAGTGAAAGAAGTATGTGATGAACAACTTATTATGATAATTTAGAATCTTACTGTGTTCTATACAAAATGATGTTTCCAAGTGCAAACTAGAAGTCAGTATGAAAGATTTATGCTGGGGTTACGGTTGAGAAATATCCTTTTCTTTTTAGCTATGTGTCTTGCAGCAGGATTTTTAATTGCTTGGAGTTACTAATCGGCTTTACTGGTAGACCTGCTGAGAAAGCATTGCAGTCTTCCAGGAACAAGGAAGAAATGGATGGATTAGATTTTTCAGTAGTTTTTGGACACAGGCAGTATGAATCTGTGAGTACCATTTCATAAGGATTGACAGGACAATTTTACTCTAGCAGTAATGAGCTAAGAACCAAAAGTAGTAAATTATTTTTCCTTTTCCTATTTATTCTGAGATTTGTACTTTGTTAATATTTTAGACCTGGATAGGAGGAGCATTCAGTACCATTTTCCACCAGCTAATATCAGGGGGTGATGTTTGACTTTAGCCATTTTGTATTTTCATGTGAAAACCTGCCAGTCTGCATTGTATAGGTCCATCTCTGCGTGTTCACATAAGCATGTGCGAGACAGATCCATTAAAACCATCAGGTGACCTATGAGTCCAAATTCAAGTGTCAAAGCTGCAGTAGATATTTTAAGTTAAACAGATGCCAGGACATTTGCCCTGGATTTGAAAATGAAAATGAGAATTGCAGTTCACCACATATTTCAGATGTGCCAGGGGCTTCTGCACAGGAGTGTGGAGTTGAAGTGCTAGTGTGCAGTCCTGTTTCCTCACCACGTGGGGCTGGGTGAACTGGTGCTGGCAAGAGGGAGCTGGCTTCTGGTGCCTGGGACTGTGCAAAAGGAGGGGACTCCTTGAGGCTTGCCAGGAGTGTACAAAGTCCTTATTCTGCATTGTGGCTGGCCAGGGACAGCCTGGATCTCTATGTGATATGTAGAAAACTAATTCTTGGCTGAAACTTGGTGCTAGAGCTGTTATTTTGGACAGAGAACCTCAAAATTGTTACAGCTGGCTTCATGAAATAGCAAAATAGGCCTTTAGCCACATACCAAGCATCAAGTATCTTAGCTTGCTCTGCTGCTCTGTCTCAGCAGATTACTAGGTACTTCCAGAGCAGTGAATTTAGATCTGGGATGTTGGCTGGCAGTCAGGCAAGACAACTTGCTCGCTAACTCTTCATGTGCTCTGCAGGAAGAATTAAGAAATCCTGTGTTTATTTCTGTCTTCTGATACTCCCTTACCCAATCAGAAAGTGTACTGATATTCTAAATGCTCCTGCCTACTACCACAAATCCTTCATAATCTTATTTGGAGGGTCTTATTTTGACTCCTCACATGTTTTACCCCATCCTGTCTTACTGTACTGATGTTTTTATGAGGCTCTCCACAGTTGTTATTTCTAGGCATTTGTTGTCTAGTCCATGCTGATTTGCAAGATTCACACTCTACCTTTTGCATTACCTTCTGTCCTCAGTTTGGTCTGAGTATGGATCCCCTCAAGAAAGATGAGTTCATATATAAGAAAGCCCACATTGCTTATAACAAGGTGGGTTTTTTTGGTGTTGGGTTTGGTGTGGGGCTTTTTTGTTTGTTTTTTTTTTGGTGTTTGTTTTTTTTTTCTCTGTTTTGATGCAGAGGGAGAAACTGGTTAGAATTTCTGGTGTGATCAGTGCTGAACAGGTGCTGCGGAGCTGAACATATAAATGTACGAAATAGCTCAAATAGTAGTCAAAAGGGAAGGGGAGGTGTCTAAAACCACTGCTTCAGAACCCATTACTCAGTGTGCAATGTTGCCTGTAAAGAGCAGAAGGGGCAAACAGTGTACCAAGCAGATCTACCACAGAACATGGGATTTAGCTGAGACTACTGTATAACTTTCTAGGCAGACTGAAAACTATGAAAGGTTGGCAATGTGGTGGAGACAGACTAGCCTAGATTGTCCCTCACTCATAAAAATTTCAATCTGGGTACATGAAGGCAGTAATTCTTAAGAGAAAAAACCCAACAACCTCTAAACACTTTTTTTTGGTAAGAACAAGAAAGTCGGTAAGCAGTGTATAAAGGAGAAGTACTAGTTTGTGTTGTATTTTTAGGCCTTTCTGTAACTCAGAGAGGTCAGCTCAACAAACAGTTACTGAATTTCAGATGTAGTTTTCAATTTATCACAGGGTAATTTTAATTGTACATAACTGTTCTCTTTCCATGACAGGGAAAAGTAGAGTAAGAGAATACAGCAGAGGGGGGCGGGGTATTTCCATGTAGATGAGTAAACCACTAGAATTAGACTGGAATGAAATGCAACTATGGAAATGCTGTTACTTTCATGAATTGTATTCAAGGACCCTCATATAAGCGTGCAATTGCATTTGCAGGATCTAAGTGCAGAAGTACTAGCTTCAGAGAAGAGAGATAATGTAACTGAGAAGCCTCTTTTGAGTCTGGTAGATGATGTAAAGCAAAGAGTCCTCCCCTAGAATTTACGAGTGAGCTAAAACCAGAATGGATCTATGTTTTGACAGGTGACAAGATAACTTTCCAGTGATGCCAACCTAACTATGCAGAGTTAAAATGATGGATAGATCCCTGTTTGGTTGGTTTTAGTTTTTTTCCCCATTGAGTCAAGACTACTGTTAATACGCTTAAAATAAGGTACTTACTCAGTGTTTTCCTGGATTGTGTCCTGAGAACCCACCCAGTATTCCAGTACTGATCTTCCAAATAGTCTGAAAAATCTAATATTGTCAAGGATTATAAATTTACTAGCCATTCTTTTTTTTTTTTTTTTTCTTCTATTTAGCACTAGCATGATTATTAGATTTTTTTGTTGTTTTTATGTTGTTGTGTCATCTGAATGCTTAATAATAGAATATGAAGTCCACATTTGCACTGATGTTAGAAATTAAGACTTAAGTTCTCTCTCTTGTGCTTATGTTTCTAGTTCCTGCAGATTTTTAAGGGAAATGTTGAACAAGCTGGGAAAAATCCATTATAATACAGTGTTTCTGAACAGTGCAATCTAAATAATGCATACAATTTCACAGATTCTTCAAACCTCACAGACATTTTGGTAACATCTTTGAATTACTTGAGCGTGGAGAAGAGTGGGTGTGCTTGATAGAGAGGATGAAGCTGTGAAAAAAACCCAGCCATGTCGAACATAGATCGTTTGTTAGATGACTTGTCTGGTTTTCTAACAGTTTGCACTGAATAGACTCCACCACTTCTGCACTTAGATGGGATTTTTTTTAGGTTTTGTCCAGAAAACTGAATGATTACCATAACAATATGATCCAGTATGACTGAAAAAATGGGTAGACTGGAAGTTGATGATAAATTAGTTCAGAATATTAAAACCAGCCTTTCTTGCACCTGTGGTATTTGTGAAAGTGTTATCAGGATATTTCTTAAGGGCGGTTGGCAGGTTTAACTGAGAGTTGGACTGCCCTGTTTGGTGTCTGACAAAAGAGGTAGGGTCAAGAGAGACCAGAAACTGCACACTTTCCAGTAATGCCGGCCTTCCTATACAAAGTTAAAATGATGGACAGCCCCATTTGATTGTTCGTTTGTTGGTGTTTTTGTTTTTGTTTTTTTCCCCACTGACTCAATACTCATGTACTTAATGTACTTCAAAAGCACTTTGCTGGATTAGGCAGAAAAAGCTTGTGCTGCATCACCTGCAAATGCATAGTTAATGTATAAAGTTCTGACTTGGTGAAGTGCTGTGGTACTGTTGTGGGGTGGGTCCATATCATGTTCACAGAAGGTGTTGAGGCATTTCCTGATAATAAGGCAGCCTGATTGAAATGTTTTCATGAGCGTGGTCAGTTTGGTCATTCCAAGTTTGCTGTGAGAAACAATAGCGAGGGTTAGTCCTCTGCCTGTATTACATTTACTGTAGTATTCTTTTTCACAACAAACTTGGAAATCTGCCTGAAAAATGAAGCAATCCTTATCTGTAATCAGTATGGTACATTCACAGCTCTTTTGGGTAGCAGTGCACTTTGATCAAGTAAATGTGTCTGAAAGTGGTCTATAATAATCCACAATCTTTCCAGAATTCTGCTCATTGACAAAAACTATCAAGCACGTGAGAAAACAAAACAAAAGGAATCAAAACAACCCAAGAAATAAAAACTGAAGTGAGTAAGTAGATGCTGCAGCTGACTTCCCTTTCAGCTTCATGCTGCTGCCAAGGAATCCTCCCACCTGTCCTATCTTTTGTTGGACTGCAGGGAATTAAATGCAAACTCAAACGTGTGAAATGGAGTTTCACACATCTGATACAGCCAATTAACATGATTCTTAGTTTTCCTCTCCTTTGGTAAGGTGGGAGTTTTGAGGCAGGAGAAGAAAGAGGTTTTTTTCCAATTATTTGTTTCCTTCAATATACAGATTATTTATTTTCTAAGTTTCTTTGACAGCCAGTTACTTTAGATTTGCTGGCTGAAACAGAAAAATCTTAATTTCATGGTGTTTCTGGAAATAGCATATGCCGTACTGTCAGGCTGGCAAAACTAAATTGTATAAACCTTCTATAATACATATTTTTATTCCTAGGAATGCAATTACGAAGAATAAACCTAATTCAGAATATTTAAACTGTCAAAAATTCAAATTCATGTTTATGAATACCCCTAGGTGGCACTACATGCTTTTTCTGTTCAAAAGTAATCAAATACTTTACATGTAAATAAAAGCAAAATTATAACAGCTGAATTCACATGATGATCTCTGAAATGTCTATTGTATAATAGTCCATATTTTCTCTAATAAAGGTGGCTAAAAGTTTTTTTATAACTCACATAATAAACCCATTTTAGTGTGATGGTCACCTGATATAAGGTTTATTTAGAATTTTGTTGTGAAACATAAGTACAATAACTTGATACAGCTTTTTCTTTTTAAAAGTATAGCTATTTCACTAAAATAGGTTTGTATTTTTTATTTAGATTTTAATATGAATTAAAAATTCCCTGATAAGCCATGCTAACACTGGAGAAGGGAGAAACAGGAGTCGACTGGGTCTGAGTGGTTGACCCGTCTGATAAGAATACAGACTCTTACAATAAAATTAAGTTGTAAATAAATTGAAAATGTTATAAACAATAGTGTTTTTTTCTACATCAGGTGGCAGCCATGTGTCTCAAGGTACTAATGAGTTAAAACATTCATCAGGATTTAAAGAAATGTAGATTTTTTAAAGGTAGGTAATAGAAGTTAGGTCAGACAAGGTTCATCTTACTGTATTAAAATTGGTAGGAAATTGGCAAACCATTAAATGGCCAATATAGAATAAATTATCCCAATTTTGGTTTTATTTACTTATGTATTTCTTTACATCCATATTTAAGCTTATTTAATGGAATTTAGCACAGCAGCATGAAAGGATTAATTCTTTTTGGTGACCAGTTGCAGTATGTTAATTACTACATTTTCTTTTTCATCTGTTGACTACTTTTAGTGAAGAACTAATCTAAAACATAAAAATCTGGGCAAGACTGCCCTGTGGGTTTCTGTGGAGATAGGTCACCCCCATGAGCCTGTGCCAGCTTTTCACACAGTGCAAACATGGGGCAGTTCAGCATCAGGTTATTGCTTCATGAGTACCCAGGCTGTCTCATAACTCACACCCTTGTTGCATAGCGTGCAACAAAAGAGACTGTTGATGGAGCAGAAGAGCTACATGTGTTATTTCCTACCGTCTCCACCTACCACAAACAGGGATAAATGCCCTTGCAGATTGGTGCAGCCCTCTTTGAGGTTTCCTACTGTGGGGAACAAAGATCTTGATGGCCTTTGGAGAGCAATAAACCCAACTACTGCAGTAAAATAACCTAGAAAAACCTCTGTGAGGGTATTTAAGTGCTGATATTAGAATGTGTCTTCCCAGGTGTCTTTTAAATTCAGTGGAACAGAGAGACTTTTCCAGAGGGTAGTTCAATCATGCAGGTTTCCTGCTTTAGCAACACTGGAGGATTTTTCCATTGAGGGTGCTCATCCGGCTCATTTAGTGAAAGAGACAGGAGGCCTAGGCTTGGTTTGCACATGTGGTATGAGAGGAGAAACAGATGAGAAAAGTCTTCTCTGGTTCTTTGTCTTGGCATTTTATACAGAGGTGTCCTCCACATGAATCACCATTATTTGCTGTGCTCCAGTTGGTAAATAATATATACAGGTTATATATAGGTCCCTATATGTTTGTATGTACGCTTTTCAGTGTGATCATGAATATCAACTGTATTAATAAGCTTCAAAAGGTAAAGCATGATAGCTGAGCTGATACCAAAGAGGAATAGTGGTGACACCTCAGACATTGCTGAAGTAGAACTGGGGTATGTGCGTTCAGTCCTTTTGGCTGGGGGTAATTGTTTTTGTGACATCTGTTGTAGAAGGACTGAAGTACCCAAAGACGAAAACCACAAAAAAAAAACTTTAACTGTGCCTTAAAATGGTTAATACTAGTCACACGACACTTTTACAACTAATGCAGTTTTCCAAAATAGTGTATGTGGGACCTTTGTCACACCAAATGAAGTAATGGAAAAATAAGTCTGAAAGCTGAAATGATTAGGGAAGAAAAAAAAAAAAAAAAAAAGGTACCCAAAAGCTGAGTGGATTAAAATGAAATAGGCTATGTGTTGGAGAAGAACAAAATGTTCAGACATCCTGGGTATTCATTTTATGCATTAAGCTGCATAGTATATTTTCTGAATCCTTAATTAGCCAGGTCTAGGTGATGTTGCAAGTTGCCTAGTAGAGCAGTTTTTGTACCTGTTTTAAAGTTGCCTAAAATATGTAATAATAATAATAATAGCAAGGAAACCTTGTAATGGGGTTGTGCATGTTCTCTATGCTGATTTTCAGTGCTTGGTGATTTGGGCTGTAGTTTATATTTCTGTACACAAATTTAACAGTGTGTTGGTTTAAGCCCTGCTGGGACCAGAGACCACATTGCCGTTGTCCCCCCACCCCCACCCTGGACAAAAGTAGAGCACAAACCTCAGGTTAAAAGAAGAAGAAATTTAATACAACAGTATAATAAGCAATCTGAACAACAACAGTAGCAATAATAACAACAATAAACAGCAATAACAGTGAACAAGACAGAAGATATGCAGAGAAATACCGCAATGGTTACAGACAGCTCGCTCGCTATGCTCCCTGCCACCAAAGCCACAAAGGAAAAAGCTCCCCCGCTCCCATGCCCGGACCTGATGTCAGCATGGTATGAATAACCCGCCTGGAGATTCCTGGAAACTTAACCCTATCCTAGCTGAACCAGGACATTTCCTCCTAAATAGTGTTTAAGTCCGCAGCACATATAAAACAGTATCAGTGTATTTTCTCTTAGGTCATCAGGTGAAGATACATGAGTAGTAAATGCCCATGTGGCAGTAGTCCTCAGTTGGTTAGATAAGATCCATGTGAATCCTTTGTAAACTGCAAAAGATTCAAAATATAATTTGTCTCTGAATTTGCTTTTCAGAAAATATCATGTTCACCAGCATGGCCAATTTTATTGCTACAGATAAAATAAATGCAAGAACATGAATACGGACTGGTATAATGCTGCTGTTTGTTGGTAACAAGGAGAGATGCATGTTCTTAGTACCAGTAGAGACATAGAAATAAAACCTGAACTTAAATTTATTCTGATGTAAAAGATACATGAGGAAATGGTAATGGATCCCTTTGATATTTCAAGAATAAAACCAAAATGTGCGACATCTGATAAAGCGGGGAATAATATTTGAAATGCACTAAAATCCATATGAATCACAGCTCTCATGTTTCTGCTATCTTTACCACACAGTTGTCTTTCCCTCTTGGCTGTCTGTTGGATTCATGCCTCGCAGATCCTTTCTCCTCTTATGGTTGGGACATACTAACTGCCATTTAATTTAATTCAACCACAAGAGGACAGAGAAAACTTAAGTGACAATCTGGATCCACTGAAGGCAATACCAAACTGGTACCAATTCCTGGGAGCCAAGGATTTCCCAAGGATACCTGAAGGTATATACATCCTCTGAAGAAGCTCTGTAGATTCTTAACTAAAGAGCTTTTTGAAAGTGAAAAATTGGGCAGATGGAAAAGAATAGTTTTGAGCATGGCATCAGTTGTTGCTGTGTTTATACACAGAAACCTGTGCATTTTGTAGTAAAACAATGTTGAAGAGAGTGTGGCTACAGCAGAAGTTGGGATTTTGATTGCTTAAGAGTTTAAGGCATGTGTTAAAAGCCCAGTGTTACTTCTGCATACATTACTGCCATATGTTATCTGTATGCATATATATGTTTATGCATGCGTATATATGCACACAAATATACAGATGATATCACATGTAAGTTAGTACATTATATCCAGCATCAGAAAACAAATTGTACACTGTTCTTCCATTTTAACAGTTGTACTTTAATGAAGAGAAAAGATCAAACAGTACAGTAATGGAATAACATTCTGCTTGTAGCTGACAGGGAAATACTAAGAGAGCAGATAATTGTTTTATAATTGTGCTCCTTCAGAAGGAAAGAATCAATAATAGCTAAAGTGCAAAGGGAAGACAAATCAATTGAGAGAAAAACTAAAATTGAGTTTGAAAGGAAGATATCGTAGATACCTGCTTGTGGTTTAAAGAGGATTTAGTCTGTGATTACAAAACCTTTTCCATTTTTTGAAAATAATGATGTACTTCATTAGTTGGTTGTGTTTGACTTTCAGAGCTAATATTCACTTTATTGTTACCATAATGCAATGAACTCCTTGGAAAAAAGGAGCATAAAATTTAGGCTTTTTTTATATAGATAATATTTATTACTGTTTCTTCTCATGTAAGGACACTGAGCTCTCTGAGTCCTTCATCTCAGGGGAGTAAAGGTAATGAGGATTATATGTGGGAAATAATATGTGGGAAATATACAACCTGCTTGTGCTGGGTGCACAAGAAAGGGTGTAGCAACCCCCAGGGCGGGTCCTCTCTCTGCTGTGCCACCGCTCAGTGTCCAGACAGCCAGCAGGGAGCCAGGGACAAGCAGTGGTGTCCCTTTCTCCTGCTCCTCAACAATAAGCTGTTCTGCAGTTAGTATTGTAGAAATGCGTGAGTGAGATGAATAAGTGGAAGTCTTGTGCAGAACAACAGTGAGTATTTAATATGAGGCACGTTAAAAAGGTGAGACAACCTCTTTATTTTTAATATGTTCATTCCAGAAATATAAGTCATATGGTAGCCAGTCAAACCATAAAGGATTTCCCAGAATGGTCATGACTGTGGGTTGGTTTTCTTTTTTTCTTTTTCTATTCAGCAGTGAAAATTATGACATTTTAATGTCTAGAAAACATGTGGGTGAACCAGGAATGACTATTATTTGTTCTGTGCATCAGACAGGGAAGAAAAAACTGTATTGGGCAGGTTGATTTATAAAAAATGACAGCTGTTTATTGCTGCTTCTGTGACTGGGAATATTAGAGCAAGTTCAAGGCAGATGGACTGTCCAAGTGATAGGGTCATTTGGGGAGGTGATAAATTGTCCAGAGTAATATCAAAATAGTACTTTAGGAAATACTGCCTGGTATAGAATTGAGTAAATGCTATTCCACATTCAGCAGTCTCAGAAAACTCTCTGCAGGCTGTTTTCATTGCTTATAGCCCATCTCTCAGGGCAAGGACTGGATAGGCAAATAGTTTTCACAGCTCTTTAAAACCACAGCTTCTCCTTCCTGCTCTCCTACCCTTTCCCTTCCTTAAGTGACACCACACACATGCACTCCTCACATGCACACAACAGTTACGCAGCTGGAAAAGTATTAGGCAATAAACCAGTATCTGACTGGCAGGATGGAGTTGCTTGGGAGCTCCTTATATTTTATTTTTACTGCCTCATTAGAAATAAGAAGAGTTGATAAATAAGAGGGTCTGCCACAGTCCCCACACAAATGTTTCAAGACACTCTACACTCTGTGTAAAGGGCTCAGCTCATGTGCCTGATCCTGTCACATGGGCAAACCTAGTTAACTGGGAAAAAAAAATATTACTGTCCTGCCATTATTATATATTTATTATATGATATCAGAAGAGGTGGATGGGGAAGGGGCAGCCTGCAGCCCTGAAGGAAGTGGACCAGTGCTCCTCCTGACACTCACAACCTTTGTTGCTTGGGGATGCAATTCAGCGCTGTTGTTTTTCCATCCTTGTTGACCACCCGTAAGACACCATCACTCAGTGGTCCTGATAGCATTACCTGAACCCATTGAGCCCACTTCCACTTATGCTGAATTGATTTTGGCATGTGCTGGTTACAGTTGCCCTCCTCCCTCCTGCCACCTCTGTGTTTTTTACCAATCTCTTCCTGGGCTGTTAGGTCCACCATGTGCAAACTAGGCATTTTGAAAAACCCAAAGCACCTAGCACTTAGGTGGTGCTGCCAAACTCAACAACAAAAATAACTCTCCATTTCAGTGTCACTCTGCAATTGCGTAAATACTGTTCTTGCTATACAGTTTCTGTCACAGCACTGTCCCAGAGATGCAAACTGCAGTCCTGAAAGCACACAGAATGAACATTTCCAGAATTCAGCCTTCTGGAAACAAAACATTTATGTAATTTAGGACTAAGTTACTAAGTAGGATGATTGAAATATCATTGTGAACTTGCAGACTTCCAGTGTTACTGTAGACCTTACAGTATTGCTTTTCTCCCTGAATTCATGTTCTTGGAGTTGTGATTTTGTAAACATCTCAGATTTAATTTTTTTTTTTTTAATAGTTATTTTTAGACTCTCACCAGTTTCTGAGGGAAGTTTGATAGGCACACAAATATGAACAACCCAAAGCATATTTTTAAATTAATCTCAAGTTTTATGGGGTCACCTAGATCACAATTATATTGACTTGGAGTTGGCAATATTGGCACAATGTGGTGGTTGAAATACTAACCTTTTAATGGCAGCCACTGGATACTGTCACTCTGAAGAACGATGGAGTTACTTGCTGTAAATAGGGGAACCTTTTCTGGGTGTTTTTTGGATGTAATGTTCATGTTCTCTGTGGGAGTGTATGAAAAAAATGCAAAACTAAAAAGGCTATGGAACAGGGACAGGGTATAGAAAAATATTTGGACTAGATGAACTGAAAATGTACTACAGGGATGATTTGTGGACCAAGAATAGGAGAAAGCACAGAAACCAGAGAGAAGTTCTGGTCTACTTCCTGAAAGCAATCCATTTCCTCCAGATGTTTTGTAACAGCATAGTCTGCCTTTAAAAACACAAGTGAGTCAAAATCTCAATACCAGTTTGGGATTGCTTATAATCCACAGAAAGAAAGTAAGGATACTACTCTTTTCTTAAAAAAAAAAAACCAAAAAAAACCCACAACAACAACAACAACAAAAAACAACAACACAAAAACCCCAAAAAACAAGATACTGCATTAGCAATCTTTTTGGTTTGTTTGTTTAAATATGAGCTATATATAGAAAAGCAGAAAAGAAAAATGTTGGGAGGGAGGTTAGAGCTGTACAAAATAAAGTGTAGACAGAAACTGACTGACAGGTAGATTGCAGCCTGTATTGTAGAGGAATGCACTCAAAAAGTAACGATAAAAATCTCCATCTTTTAACAGCAATCTAAAAGGAATGGAAAATGAAACTATTTAATATCCCAAAAGAAATGTTCCAAAGTTTTTTGTTGTTGTTGTTGTTCAAGGAAGAATTGAAAAAAGCAGGGGTACATGGAATATTTAAAAGAAGATATTTGCTTCAAGTTCTTAGCCTTAAGCTTTGCTTCCCTACGTGTCCTCTTCATTGGCTGGCAATCATTTGGCTGTCATATATGAGTTATGTTGTTGCTCAATAGCCAGTTTGATTCCAGCTGGACTGTGGTGTCTGCTGTGGTTGTCTGCAGGCAGAGAAGGCAGAAACAAGAGACTTGGAAAAAGGCTGTGTGGGGGCTAGCATATACTAAACTCACTCAGAAGCCAACAAGCAAATGCAGTCTGTTAATAAGAAAATGTGAAAGGCGAGATGTTTTTGCTTTGCACTGTTGACAAACATGAGTATTGCTCAGTGTTGCACAGTATTTCAACACAGCATTGAACTGTAGTCTGTGATGTCAAGGAAAAGGTAACACTAGCACCAGCCTGCACTGACTACCATGCTTTGAGAGTGCTTTAATTGCTGGTGTGCTTATAACAGGTATGATCTGGAGATGGGAGTCACACAGTAAAAGGGTGCATGAAGTGTTCTTGAGATCAGACAAAATTCTGTCACTTTTATTTTTGTAAATACTAAAAATTACTAAATGTAACTCTCCTTGGAGAGATTATACGATAGTAAGGACTGTGATTTTACACATTAGGCTTGCTCTGCACTAACAGTTTTCTCTTTCAAAATACTTTCACATAGTGAAATAAATACATTAAAATATAACTAATTAATTATTTAGTTAATACTAACTTATTTGCTCAAATAACAATGGGGAAAAAAGCAGTCCAAGCACATTGTCTCCCCATCAACTCATCATTATAACTGATGGCATTAAAACACAAAGTCTAAGTCGATATGTATTGAATCCAGAATAATTTTACACATCAAAAGCAAATGTTATTTTAAATAAAATTTTTCAAATAACACTAAAAACAAGGAAGCTATGTAGAACCATAACAGAACACTTCGTTCTCCTTACTGTAGCTCTTCTTTTTTTATATTACTTGTATTCATTTTTTGTCTTTTTTTTTCAATCTCTCACTTTTTCATAGACTATTATTAGAGATCTGTAGAGACTTTTGAGTATTCAGAACTGTGTGCAAATTATGTTTGTGGGTATGCAAGCATTTTTCGTAGTAATGATAGTCATATATTTACAAAATGTTGACCACAGTTACAAAAATGGAATAATTTAGCATCTGAAATTTCTGCTCAAGGTAGTTTTATGTACTAAACCAGGTAAACATAGTATTTTACAAGAGAGGGTATTATATGCAAATCTTCACAGTAATTTCTTTAAACTAGTAATATTTTTCTGACTCCATGAAGTTTTTATCAGGCAACTGAATTCTTCATTTCTGCTAGCAATTTTTGACTCAAATTATTAAGATATGACTCTGACGTGTTCCTTCTACCTGCCCAGCATCAATTCTTTTTCTGTCATTTAACTTTCTAAACCCCAAAAGAGGTCCTCTATGTGATTTTGAGTGACAGTAAGATTTTAACTGTGGACTTCATTTGCACTTCCCAGAAAAAAGTTTCTATAATGCAGTTCTATTATCCATATATTTTAAAAAAACATTTGTCAATATTGTGAAACATTGACTTAGACATCAAATCACTGATATGTTTAGCACAATAATTTATTCACATACATACTTTTAGATGTTATTTCTCAGATTTTTATGTGTGTGTGTGTGACTATGATATATTAATGACTTTATCATATTTGCTATCAGCAAGTTTTTCAAAGGAATAAATGGATTTTTTGTGTTTTGGGCCTTAAGCATCCGGCTGATGAAGAGTTCTGAATTTCACACAGTATTATGCACTAATCATCTGCCTTGACTTGTACTGACAGTCTTGTTTTTTTCATAAGGATTGGCCTATGAACTCTTTTAGATTACTAGAAAGAGCAAAATTTAGACTCTAATATAGTATGGAATTTTACATACTTTATTCACAGTTTATAATAATCTTAATCAAAATATGTAAACATTAAAATTAACAATTGTTCCTCATAAAATGACATTTTGGGGCTTTTTAAAATTAAGGTATCACATTATATTAAAAGAAAGCATTGTGAATCAGGTTGGTCTCAGAACTTCTATTCTATACGCAATTTAACAACTTTCATTTCCAATTCCTTCTCCATTATATCCATGTTTGGGAGATTAACCTCAACAACTTCAGTAAGACACCAACTTAAATTCCCCAGGAGAAATATACCTCATTATTTCAGTTGTTTGCTATTAGATGATTATGTTGAGGTATTATAATTCAGACAATTCAGCTTTTGAAGCTCAGATATGCTGCAGTGTGACTTTGGGGGTAGGCATTATGTAAAAAGAACTGGTAATTTAATAATGATAATGAACCATCTCTTTAAATCTCAGACTGATTCTTTTCAGGGTTTAGGATTATGGAAGAGAAAATTTTATTTTCCTTTTATTCACACACTTTCATTTGCTTCACAACCCTGGTTCTGGCTGAGACAAGAGAACATCCTTCAAGTATTTGCAGCCTGTCATGACATACATAACTCGTAAAAGGAAGAAGCACCGAGAGAATTGTTCTACAGGAACACTAGTTTTGGATATAATTTTTGTAAAACTTAAAAGTTTCTGTGCACATCCAATCTTATGGTGCTTCTCCTACTATCAGAAAGTATCTGATTTAATTTTGTGTTCAGAATTTGGAAGTTAAAACATGACTACCTTAAAAAAAAAAAAAAAAAAAGAATGAAGTTTAGGAAAATACTGAGGTTGAAAGAGGTTGGTTACATGCGTCCCATTTGTGCAATGTTGATTGTAAAAAATATTGTCCTGGGATATGCTGTTACTACTTTCTATGTATTTATAAATGCTTCCTGCAGTGTATCTGCTTTGTGTTTATTAATTTTTATGGAAATTCACTGTTGAATCCAGAAATCTGAGAGTTCGGATCATGTCCTGCCAGTTTCAATGGCAGGTGCAGCTGTAGTACTGCCCCGTTTCTCTCTTTTAAATATGTGGTTCAGAGAAAAAGACCTAGCATGCCAGGGGTAAAGTGTGGTTATCTCTAAATTTATGCTTTAAAAATGGAAACCAATTAGGGTTCAGGGTTTATGAGACTTGAGTGATCAATAATGTCATAAAACTATTTTATCAGATATGACACTTTTTGTGAAGACTTTGGTACTTCCTAAGGATCTCCTTAAATTTTTTCACAGTTTTTCACATTTTGTTGTAGATTTCTTTATAAATATATGTCTTGTATTTATTGTTTTGTTTCACATTCATTGTGTACATATATTAAAACTGGAGAAGATAGGCTTCAGAAGCTGATACTAACTAATTCCTAAAAATGCAGTCAAGTATCTGACTTTATGCCCTTATATTTGAAGTTTTGTAGGCAGTGATATTTTTTAGGATTCACACTGCTGCCCTTTTCAATGCTGTGGGAGTCCCAGCCTTGGCCTTTGTGTGAGCAGATGAGTGATGGCGAATAACTTATTTCTTTTCTCTCATTGCCACCAGAGTACATCTCCACATTAATATGAGAAACAGTTCCTCTCGCTCAGCTAGTAAGAAAAACAATAAATAATATTTTGGGCTATTTAGAGACTAGCTGTATCTTTAAGCTGCCTTCTTTACAAATAATTAAATATAAAATAAATTTTAAAATAATTATAAAAGGTAATATATGAAATGTTCCTTCTAGCTCAGTTCCACTCACAGAGGTTTCCATCTTAAGTTCAGTGATGGTGTCACTTGAGATACCTTGCCCATCAAGAAGCTTGAGCTGAAGATCGGGTGATGCTGATGCCTGAAATAATGCTGAAATGGAAACAGAGCGATACTTCAAACCAACAAAACTCTCAGTCTCTATGCTCGTGTACAGCTCAAGTATTTTTTGCCATATGGTCACTCTTAGTTTGGTACTATGTCTTAAGCAGAAGAGCTTCAGGAAATTGTCACAGAGGCAGGCTGTTAGTATTGCATGTTTGTGTCTTTCTGACAGCTGTGGACTGGTTTTCATTTGTTTTTACTTTGCTTCAGCTAATGAAGATAAAAGCCTAGTCTGATAAGGTACTTTCTGTCATCAATGTATGTGATGAATGAGCCCTCCACCTCTGTAAAAACACAGTGAAAACTAGCACTGTATTTTTTATTTCAAGATCCTGAGGTTTGTCATTCTTGGCTTGTTTTCTTCATCATAGAACTAAAGTGACTGCTCTGCTCTACTTAGATGTCAAGACAGATCACACTCATTAATCACAACCTGATAATAAAAGCACATGTTTTGGCAGTGAAGTAATTCTCTCTGTGTGAGAGAGAATATATTAGTATGACATTGGCCAATTTACAGTAGAAAATACATGTTTCAGAATTTATATATAGCAAATAGCTTTTGCTTGCTGGATGTATGTGACCTTTCCCAGGCTTGCCTAAATATTCCTTCAGAAAAGTAGTTTTATTAATGCTTTCAGGTTTAACCTGGACATAGTACACTGTCACATTTATATGTTGTTGTGCTGTTCTTTTTGCTCCACAGAAGCTGACTTCCATTTGTACATGCCTTAAGTTGGAATAAATGGGACATATTATAAAAATAATGTCAGATTGACTCCATCTAAAAAATAATAGTTTTTAAAGGTCACATAAACTAGGCCATTCTCAGCTCTTTTTTTCTGGATATGTTTGATTAAAAATAGTTTGTTCTGTTTATTAAATCACTGGTATTTTCCCTTCAGGGCAAACTAAAGCAGAAGCAGATCTTTGTGTTTGTCATCAGTTTAAGGTCACAAATACAGCTAGATTAAATAGTGCTATATACCTTTCCCCACTACCCAATTATCAATGATGAATTATTTATCATATAATTAAGCACACACATCAGAAATCAGTTGAGTGTAAAATGATACCCTGAAGGCAGTCAGACATTTCAGTTAATGAGCGTATACATCTATTTGTGGAAAAATATACACTATAGAATGTAGTAACTTTCAACTCCCATAGAAATTGGCTTTGGCAGGAGCTGAGTCAGACCCATAGTATCTATCCCAAGTGATATTTACTTATAATGTCTTTTGAAATCGATTTGTAGAATATGAAATGACTAAACAAAAAGCCACGATTGCCTTTCATTGTTTGAAGTAGATTGAGAGATGGATGTTCAAGAAGAGGCATTGTGCTCTCCTCTCCCTTACAAATTATTTTTATTTCCTGGGGAGCTTTGTTACAACCACTAAATTAAAAGTTAACATTTAGCTCAGGTAGGAAATTTGGATCCTACAGTTTATAATCTCTGTCTGATTGAAGCTCTGAGGGATAAACCTAATAATTCTGGACTGACCTAGACATTACACCAAAAATGCCTTCTCATTTTTATAACTGTTATTTTACCCTGAAGTCTAGCCTGAAGTTCCATTGTTGACCTTGGTAAAGCTTTCAGCATGCTTTCCAGAGCCTCCATGCATGTGTGCAGCTCTTTCTGTCTCCCCACTGTGGATATTTAATATTCCAGACTCCACACAGCTCACTTACTAGTATGACTGTCATTACATAGTGCCCAAAGCATGATGCAAATCCTAATTTTTAGATTACACCCAGGCTGGATTTGTGGTACTGGGTATCTTTAGTACTTCTGAGGGTTGGAGGAGAAGAGATGTCTGGATCAACTTGGTGATGTGAGATTTGAATAAATTTTCTAGGAAGTCCTCAGGTTTACTTTTAAAATAAATAAATAAATGCAGAATTAGATTATGGCCATTTATATAAATATATGTACTGAATCTAAAAATCAAACTGAACTATATCCCAATTATCAGAAGACAGAAGAGATAACCTGTGCATTCCACGACAGCAGTTCAACAGATTTTGTGTTTTTGTAGTTAACCTATGTGTCCACTATTAATATTACAGCCCTAGAATTCTATTAGGCAAGTGGGTTGGTAAGACTGGAATCATTTTTCTGTCTTATGCTCAGAAATCAGTTAGCAGGACCAATTTAAAGATACGCTCCATTATAAATGTGAGGAAGCAATAGTCTGCTTCTTGCTTCACACATAGAAACAAAAAGTCATTAATAAAGTGTGAGTAAAAACTGAGATAAAACGTGTGAACTCTGACTTCTTCAACAATTTCTTGTTCTCTGTGTGCAATATTTTGCCAGAATATTAGAAACTGTTAATCTGTGATTACATGTCAGCCATTGTCAGAGGCATTGTCAGCTCTTTAGGCAAAAATTCAAGGTTTCCAGGGTATTGTAAAAGGCTTATGAAAATAATACAGTAAGGAATTATGAGTTCTCAGAATTGAATTCATAAACTAAATTTATTATTAAGCATGATTGTGAAGTATATAGAAACTATGAAAAATGACAGTATTACAGCCAACCCCCCCAAACAAACATGACAATAATAAAAAGTATCATGTGTAATTGAAATGAAACTGACTAATAAGCAAAAGGGATAAATATCTATTAAATCCTCTCTATTATGT
Source organism: Athene cunicularia (assembly GCF_003259725.1). Classification (NCBI taxonomy): domain Eukaryota; kingdom Metazoa; phylum Chordata; class Aves; order Strigiformes; family Strigidae; genus Athene; species Athene cunicularia. Next base: position 19,757,372 of record NW_020799142.1, read on the forward strand.
GAAATAAAAACATGAAATGCATTAATTCTTAAGTCAATTTTAATGTTTTCTCAGTTGAAGTAATCTCATGTCAGTGTAGTAATTTTTTAAAAATGTGTTGTCCCCAGACTTGCAGCTCTTTCTGGTTAAGCTCAATATTTAGGTATGAAATTAGGAATCTAAATAAAGTAGCCACTCCTGCTATATTTAACTACCCAAGTAACAGGTTTAGGAGCCTAACTTTAGTTGTATGCATTTGAATTATTTTTCTTAGGAATATTATCTTGATAAGACATCCATTCAAACAGAGAGATTTGACCATGCATCTGTAGTGCAAAGTCAAGGTATATCAATTTGTAGTCTTCCTGTATTTCTTCCTATCCCACTGGAGAAGCAGCTAACGGTCAAGCCACCATCTGCTGAAATGAGTGGCATTAGCTTTCTGTCCTCCAGTTCCTCTCTTAATAAACTACAATTCACACATCTCCTGGGAGTTTTAATATTTCATTAATACAGGAATTGAACTTTGTGATTACACAATTAAGGTTCTATAAAAATATTACTTCTCTTACTGCTCTTGTTTCAATATATCACAATCAGTTCCTGAATGGAAGAACATAAAATACTAAACATGCAATATATGATTTCAGTCCACAGGATAGTTTGGTTATTATTTTCAAAAACACACACACACACACAATGTAAATACATCAATACAGTACCATGAACAAATATTATTATTCACTTACAATGTATGCTTTGGGTGTTTAAAATTTTCTTCCAACCAAGCACACGTTTCCGTAAGTTCCTTTTAGGAGAAAACAACTCAGCTTTTATTTGCTGGAGAGAGAATATGCAGAGATGTTTAAAAGTTTTTTTCAACGTTTGGTTAATATTTTTCTTATGAAGTTACTTTCTTTAATACAGAGTTATCACAGTTATTAGATTAAGCTACAAAAATATTAGATGATATAAGCAAAAGGTGTTACTGTTCTTGCCGGTACATGACCATTTCTGCAGAGGCACACTACTGCTGAAGAGGCTTTGAAGAAGAACAAAAAATATTACACAGTCATACCAGTGTGACAAGATAGAATAGTCCTTGCAGAGCCCAAACCCAATGGCAGACCTCTTTGGTTCAGCAAAGCCCTTGATTTTGAACTCACTGCTTCAGTTGTTTCGTTTGATTTATAGTCTCCCTTTGTAATATCTCTTTATGTGTCCTGGTTCTACTGTCTTGTTTGGGAAGCCTTACTGAGCTGTAGCACAGTCTCGTAAGATAGGCAGGGAGTGATACATCCATAGGAGCTAGGCAAGATTTCGGAAATGCTGAAATAAATACCTCGACAAATCTATCCACCCACTTTTTTTTTTTTTTTTTTTTTTGGTCAGTGCATTTTACCGAATTATATAATTTTAAAATTTGAAATTAAAAATGTACCAGCACAAAATGGTCTAAATCTTGGAAATTCTGAGTTTTGCAGACCATCTCTGTAATCTGAATTAAAGCCCCAAACTAGACTCCATTCAAGGGAAAGAGCCATAGAATTACCATTTTTATGCAGCTATGATCACATGATACCTGCACAATCTGTCATGGTGCCTAAGCCCATAGTTGCAGAGGCAGGATGAGGATTCAGGAGCCTTGGGTATGTGCAAGTGGTGTTTCTTGGACTCCGGAGAATTTTGGAGAACCTGATCTTTGCATGTTTATCACAGACACCTAGGTGCATGTTTTCAGAAAAGTTCTCTTTCTAAGTATAGAAATTAAGATATTTGTGCTTATATTTATGACCCATTTAAAAAAAACAAAACAAAACAAAACACTCAGTATCAAATACAGTGAATTATTCTGAAAATCTGGTCTCTTACAGTAAATCCTGTAACAGGAAGCTTGAGGCAGTATGAAAACATTGTGGGTGGGAACTTTGATTTTTGTCCAGCTCTAGTGTAGAGGTGTGATAACCTGCTTTTCTGGAGGAATAGAAAATTCCTGGGAAAGTTGTGATCTCTGTGTAAAATATGTATTGTTTCTATCTGATGTTCTACACTTTTTTAGACAAATATTCTAGGAGAAATCCTGCTTCCTCTGGAAAAAAAAAAATCTGCAACTTTTCATGTGATAAGGAATTAATCTGCACTTTGCAGTGCTAGTATAATAACCATGTGGATAAAGTGTTACCTGAATGAGTGCTAGTGTTGCCAAATAGTAGGAAAACTTGCTATTTTTTCCAGTTCTTTCAAATAAAATTATTTCAATTCACACATCTACTCTCAGTTCATATCATGCTATTGAAACTGTAGCTACTGAAGTAGCTATAACTGTAAATACATTTCTTAACAAGACAAACTTGTAGTGGTGGCACTTTTCTGTTTATTTCCCTTTATATATCTCCTAAATATCAGTGTCATCTCCTCAATTTTGACAAGAGCTAGATGGTATTTGAATAAGACACAACATTTTGAATCGTGTTACAAGCATCTGTTTCCAGTGTCTATCAAACTGGGATTTGGAATACATTCTCTTTAAATGCCCTAGACTGAAAAAATGTTTTGCTCATGAAGTTAGTGTCTGAGATATGTTTCTTCTATGCCAGTTTTGCTTTTTGGGACTCAAAACACACACCATCCTTTTCAAACACAAAGTCTCACTGACAGAAAATGATATTGAAAGATACTATAACACATTCTCCATATTTGCACTTGCACACATTTACAGTGTGGATACTTAATCTTTGATTTTTGTTTAGATATGTAAAAGTTAAGATACAGACTTTACCTCTTTCATATGTGAATTCTCTTACTTACAATTGCAAAATGTTTCCTGCCAATATGCCTGTATACCTCTAGCAATGGGATGTTTTCAGCACTAGAGCCTCTGATTTCTCTGTCTGTCTGTACAATTAAATATTATTTTCTACTTAAAATTCCATTAAATATCAACTGGGCATTCTCCATCTTCTAAATGGAACTCCTGCATAGCGATAATTATGCATATTAAAGTGTAACATTTATCTTCAGTTAACTGAATTGTGTAATAGGTAAAGAATATGCCTATTTGTAGTTTGGAAATACTTTAAAACCAGTAGAAAAGTACTAAATAGAGTGGTTTTCTTCATACTATTTGGCAGCTGACTGCTGCTGTTCATGCTGTCCAACAAATTTGCTCATGATAAACCTGTAAATGTCTACGCTGTTTTTAAGAATATGTGATTTGACACTTTTCTAATGTGTTTTTTAAATGTTATTTTTAAGAATATATGTGTGATTTAGGACACTTTTCAGATGCAAACATTGTTTGTCTAAGAATGGAGGAATATATTGAAATCCAAATTATTATATTTGATATAAACTTAGCTACTACAGATGTAGTATCCGCAGGATTCTCAGTATTTCAGGAAAACTGCTGCGATGAACAGCTTTTTTGTCATTTTGATTGGTGAACTGGTATGTGCAAATTGGTTTAATAGTATAGAAATAGAAGTCCAAAAATATGTAAAATTACTTATATTGTAATAATGGTGCTTTTAAGAAGGTAAGAAACATGAAGGTGTATCTTTTCTGAATGTGTCCTTGAATTTGTATCTCCCACAACTTTGTGAGTATTTAGACTCCAAATTCATAGACAAATAATGGTCTCACTACCTTTACCAGGCTTTTTTAATTTGTGAGACTTGCTTCAACTGAAAGGAATTTTAGGCTTTAAGAAAACACTTTAGTTGGTCACTTCTTATCCAAAGTATGCCTTTTTCAGCAGTTTATGTAACACTGGGCATGCAGCCAGGAGTCAAGTGTGTCAGCAGAGCTCTCTGCCCAAATTAATGTTCCCAAATTAATGGTCCTTACTGAGAAATCTCAGCTTTTTTAGAAATTCAGGATGATACTTCTTTGCCTTTAGCCTGCCCAATGAGAATTAAATTATTTGTGTTTCTGATTTGCATCATGTACATCACCTGTAATTTTCACCCACAGATTTTCCACATGACATATGATCTGGCCAGTGCTGTGGTGAGAATCTTTAATCTGATAGGAATGATGCTGCTTCTGTGCCACTGGGATGGTTGTCTACAGTTTTTAGTACCATTACTCCAGGATTTCCCACCAGATTGCTGGGTGTCCCTAAACGGTATGGTTGTAAGTATTGTTCATTTTTCATTGTGCTTTCCAAACGTTATTTTTTTAAACTGTTAGCTTCAGAATTAAGTGTAAAAATATATATGCCTAGTAAAACATTGCCCTGCAATTTATTCAAGGTTACTTCTGGGTTTTGTTGGCTGGCTTGCTAATGAACTAGAAGTTTGTTTTGTAGCCCTTATCACTGGTAAAATAATATTGACTCATTGTCAGTTAATGAGCCAGAAAATACTTTCAGTTCTAAGGTCATTTTAATTTATTAACACTCTTACCCTCAAGAAATCTGCCAAAAGAAATTTGGAAACACTCAGTTCACCAGTGCTTTCAATTTAGGCTGTAGTTTCAGAATGCTTCTGAAGGTATGTTATTGGTGTTTGTTTTGTCTAACGTTGTCCTCAATTTGTTTTGTAAATAAATTCTGGGTCATCTCCTGATCTCTTTACCAAGTTGTTCCCAACTTAACAGTCAACATTATTTTTTTTCTAAGTAAAATCAGATTAATACATTTACTTCTATGACAATTTGTATGGACGAACAGACTGTTCAAGGATGGAATGTGGCTTTGCCTTATTTATAAGGAAGGGTTATGATGTTCTGCTTGCCTTAAAGACCAATGGCTGTGAAAAATTAAGTCATTTTTATCAAGTCAGATAATGGGGTAATACACAGAACATTTTAATGGGAAATACACTGAAAAAGTTTTTGAAATGTGCCTATACCAAGAAGAAAAAGCCCCAAGCAACACTCTCATTGGCCCTCTGAAAACATGTGTGTCTCCATTTTTTACAGTGTTCGAATACATAAACCAGCACCTCTAATGTATCTGGGCATCTTGCTCAGTCCCACATATTTCTATTGTAGAAACATAATGATATTCATCCCTTTAGAAATCTGATACCACACATTACAGTGGGAGCTCGCTGACTAAGATTGACAGTCATACAGACAAATATTTGCAGTCATCAAGCAACTTCTTTAATGATAAGCAGTATGTTTGCTGACACCTCATTGTGCAGCATTCCTAAAAAAATAGTGACATATCTTCAAAAATGGGATTGCTACAAATAAAAGTAGGTCACCAGAATGCTGACTGGCATGTCTTTGCATTCTGCTGCATTCTGGGTTCTGCTTTGTAACATCTTCCATTCACATTTACAAAGGGTACATTTTCTACTGCCTTGTTAAAGATCTGGATGAAAACCATGGTCACAAGTGAAAGAAAGCCTTGGATTACACTTAATTGAAGTATTTAACTTTTAAAGAACACTGAACTATTAAGTTCCCTCTCTTCCATAGGAAGAGCTACATTTAATCTAAGAAGGCTGTGACACTGTGCACATGCTCAGGAAGACCCTTCTTTCTGCCTGCCCATACTCATGTTGTTTTTATGGAAACAATACTCTCTCCTTACTGGCCAGACACTCTTGGAAAGATCGTTTTTGAAAGTTGCAACATTTTTTTTTTCCATCTGGCAACTGAATACGTTGCTGTTGAATGAACATTGTGGAGAGATCTGAAAACTGAGCAAGATTATGTTCACAGCATGGGCAGTCTTTTAGTCCTATGGCAAGAAAAAGAGTTGTTGACTGCCAGCCTGGTACCAAGAATATGTTTAAGGATACTGTTGTGGCAGGCAGCTAGACCTTTCTTCTGTCCTTCTTTCTCCTTTCTTTCTTCATGATGTTATGAAATGTTTCCTTATTGCTTTCCAGGGTCTGGAAATGATTCTTACTGAGTATGGACAGAGAAGCCATCATGGAATATCAGTCCTCTGAAATGATAGAGGAAATAGAAGGGTGATAATGATGATGATGGTGATGATAGTTATATGCTTTGCTGGTGTATTTGGAGTCTAACCAATGACTGACTTTGGAATTTGGAAGGGCTTTGTGTTCCTGATACTGCAAGAACTTTGGAAGGAGGGGTACCTTACTCCTTGGTGTACTGTAGCATATAAAAATTTTGAAACTTTTGTTACTGAAATGACTGCACCTAATACTACGGTTTGGACTCAGATGCTGTTGAGATAGAAAGTCAGATAGAATCTTACTATTTCTGTTGCCCTTAAGATCTTTGTCTGTGAACTGGTAGTGATGGCCATGGCAAAAGATCAGCATTGTTAGGAAGAGTAAGTCTTTCCCTTGCCCCAGCTAATGCACCTTTCTGTCAAAGTATTCCCTTCTCAGATTTTAGTCACAGATAAATGGTAGATTAATACCACAGATTAATGGTAGATTAATAGGTAAAGATAACTCCTTGTATTTGCATCCCTTTGGAGTCTTGTTCAAGTTTCTGAGACAAGTACTTCTGAAATAAAACTGCCCTAAGAAAGGCAAAATTCCTCTATTTGAATTTCAGTCTTTTGCTCCAATGTACATTCCTCAAAATGACATTGTTACAAGGGCTAACCTCAGGCAAGCAAACACCAATTTTGCTTTGATGTAAAATTTTAACACTTATACATGATGGTCATTGGCTTGAAGACTTGTTTAAGCCAATGTGTGCTTAGCCAGAAAAAGTTCTCCAATATGCAAGTCAATTGCAAACCAGAGCATTTGCAGATAACCTGATGATAAAGGAAGGATGCCATGAGGATAACATGCTGTGTCCTCAGTTGACAGAGCCCAGTGTACTCTTCCAGCCCATAGTTCCCTTCTGTCTTACACATTAGTTGCTTCAGGATGCAGAGTGCAAGAACTTCTGAAAGCCTTCTCCTGAAGGCTGTTTCTTCTGTACAAGCTGATAGTGAAAGTATTCAAATTCCATAGGCATGCTAATGGTTTTACTTTAAAAATACTGTTAAGAAAACTAACAGGTTAGATTTAGTGTCACAAATGAGTAGGATAATGAAACCAAGCTGCATTTTGATTGCTGCCTCTCTTAATAATGAGACTGGATGCAATTAAAGCAAAATAAATAGGTTGGGTTTTCATATTTGAAAGGATGATAACGATGTCATAGTGCATCATGAAATAGACTATGAAATGAAATAAAATGAAAAGCCTTCTCTGTTAAAGAGAATAAACTCACTACTGGTTAATACTGCACCAGCCTACAGCTTAAGCGGTTCAACAAAATTGTTCAGATCACATTGGCATATTGTATTCAATACTACTACTACTAATGAACCCATATTGTATCTGTAGCCTCAGATTGGCCTTCTTGGCCAGTTCCTAATATTGGCCTTTATGTTGCTATGAAAGCAAAGCCAGAGCCAGCATCTTCCTTTAATTTTTCTAAATGTGATCCCACTTGCCCATTTCTGTATCTTTACTGCCATTTGATTGCACTGACTTTATTAATGCTGAGTTACTATTGACAGGCAGGATGTTGTGCTCTTCCAGAATCTCGATGCACTTCTCTTATAAGAAAAACAGTAAATGCAACATAAAAGTAAGAGGAAGCTGGGTTTTTTTTCCACTCACTTAAGTCATGTTCCAACCAATTCATTACAGACAAAATAACAGTGAATTACTTTTGTGAGTGTATAGGGCTTCTTGATGCCGTTCCTACAGGGTTTTTTAACACTAGGATTGTGAGTTTCATTCCTAAAAAAGGTCTTTTCTGAAGAAGTTTCAGAGACTTTACTAATGATGCTGCCTAATTTCTCCTTGGCTCAGAAAGCCTATTATCTGCAGCTCCTTGTGTAATTTATTCTCAGCTTTCTGATCTGCATTTCTTCAGACTAGTGTAATAATGACTCATAGACCAAACATCTTTATCATGCCTCAGAGTTTAAGCCAATAGTTCTTTAGAAAATTAGGAGTAAAACTTGTAACTGAAATCAGAGGAGGCACAAGAACAGAAAAGCATAGTTAACTCCTCCTATAGTCAGTCTATGCAAAACATTCTGCATTTTGCATTCGGTTTTAGCTGCAGTGAATTTCAAAACCAGGCTGTGTACATCCCAACTGATGAATAGTTGCAGAGGGTCTTATATGGGACAGTTTCTAGGCGAGTAGAGATGAGAGGTGGCATTTTTACCACTGATGCCATTCTGGTCATATAAGCATGACTGCCTGCAATAAAGCATCTCTTGCAGCAGATGATTAGTTTTTATTGCATTTGAAGTTTGCTCTGTCTTTTTGTATCGCCTATGGCAAAGACTCAAAGGCATGTTAATCCTTGAAGTAACAGTATCTGAAGATCCCCAACCTATATTTTCCTGTCTATATTTGCAATAATTGGTTTGCGTGGTTAGGAAAACATATAGTCCTTTAAGCAAGGTATTTACCTGGCATTTTCAGATTTTTCATGTGTAATATTCCCTTAGTGACATAAAAATCTAGACAAGTATAAAATTTAACTTAAAGGTTTTTTAAAAGCCTAAGTGGATTGTAAAACTTTTGGAAAGGCCTTGCTTTTTTGGGCATTGCTCATAGCAGTCAGTTGGCGTTTGCTCAGCAAGAACCCTTGAGTTACTCTGGTTTCTTTGTTTTGGCTTTTCCTTACTGTCCTTGCAGTTGTATTGTTTGCAACTCTTGAGTGGCTTTAGGTTTTAGATCTGGTGTAGTGGGATTTTGAATTGTGCCACATCATTTTGCCAGGGGCAAAGGAAATCAGATGTTAGATTTCAGATCTTCATCTTTGACAGTATCAGCATTGCTAGGAAAAGAATTGGGGAATTTCTGCTGTAGCATGAAAATTCCTCTCATTATAAAATGAATGACTTAAATAAATACTTGATAGGGAAATTCAGAAATGCAGGAGATTGTGAGGATTTATAATGCTCTAGGAACTATGCTCTCTCTCTCTCTCTCTCTCTCTCTCTCTCTCTCTAATATGCATTAAACTATTTAATAATAACGTGCAGAACTTTAATTCTAAACATTTTTTACTAATGAACACCATTTTTGATTACACAATCACATGTTTTTTTCAGTAAGATCCCTGTTTTCCTCAGTGGAGCTCAGGGAATGCATTCATTTGATTTGTTGTTCAGCACTGGGTTTTCTCCTTTTTGATAATGCATCAGCTCAGGACCTTCTTCCCTATAGTTGGCCATTAGGGCAGCTAATTTTCTCATGAGATTTTTCTGTGTTTGATCATTATGTGATGATCATTGTTTAGAACTTCACAAATGTTTCTGAGTACCTTTCATTATATGGCAAGATATAGTAGTCATGTTTAAAACATTAGATTCCTATGACTTCTTTGGCAGTGCTGAGTAATAAGTGCTTCTGTAAATCAAATTCCACAGTCTTAAATTAGGTGCTTAGAAAATATGGAATGAACAGGAATGATCTGATTACTAGAGGCACTAAGTATCTCATGAGGTACACTACTACTGTGACATATCTTATAGTCATGTATTTATGTATATCTATTTAGTTACAGCAGTGCTTCTAGGAACAGATACAAGATTGAAATTACCTATCAGAGGGAGACTGTGATCAAAATAAAGGTAATTGTCCAACTCAGACAAGTGTTCTATTTACAACACCATGTGGAAATATGGTAATACCAGTAACAATATGTAACTGATATTCTTAAGACTAAGATACCCATATTTTGGGAATCTTAAGCAAATAATAATAATAATATCCCTTCTAGTATGTGCAGCTGTTCAGAATTCAATTACTGCTCTCTCTTGCACACAGCACTGACATAGTCACTGAGGTCACTTTCAAAGTTGAAAAATAAAGGTGCAAAGTCATTTACAGGGGAATTTTAAACTTCCTGAAAATTTAACATTAGCGAAAATATTAATGTTATCCATGAATATTTGGATTACAACTGAGATAAAAGTGAAGACATTCCTTCAAAGAAGGTATTCCCAATTATAATCCTACAACTCCACTAATTTTGGAAATTGTTTTAGCATTATGAACTCAGCTATTGTCACAAGCCCTGATACCTTACTTTACTGTCACTGAAATACTTTAACTCAGTGTAGTATTGATATAATTATTTAATGCTGATGGTGATAGTTATTTCAGTAGACATTGGTGCTCAGTGCTACAGAGGAAGGATCTAAATTAGGACACCCGTGTTTGTGATTGTAGCACTGTGTTACTGATGTGATAATAGGTGTTAAATGAATTAGTTGACTGCCTTTCATGCTTCTGTTTCTTTCAGATAACAGGTCTTCCTTATAAGGGATAAGAATAATGAAACAGTTAGTTAGAGGAAGCATGCAAAAGCAAATTGATGTACCTAATAGATACTAATTTATTTCCACACTTCTTCTTTGTTACTGTAAGAGATAGTAGGAAATTATCAAGATGTGAATGCAAGGAGGGACTTGCCCATTTATTGTCAAAACTAAATTTCCATGTTTCTCCTTCAAGAATCAACCCAACTCATAAATGCCATAAATAAATGCAGTATATTGAAAAGGGATTTCTGGTAACTGTAAATTACAAAATATTTTATGTAAGCCTTAAACTTGAAAGAATACAAGACACTGCACATAATATGGTTAAGTCTAATGCTGTGTTTGATAGACGTTCTAGGGAGAAATAATAGACATCATAAAGCATGCCTTAAGCCATTTCTTTAAGAAAAAATATGAACTAAAGCCAAAACTTAAGTTGTATCTGTCATATTTTAGAACCTTGTTCCCTCATTTGCCTTAGAATGAGTATTCAAGAGTTATAAGCACCTCATGGCCAACTGCAGCTTCTCTGTTGTAGAAGAGAGTGTTCCCTTTGTTCTGGGGAAGCTGGATCAGTCTACTTTGCTCTGTCTCTAGAAATTTAAGAGTAAGTTTGTATCTGCATGTTGAACAGGGATATCAATGTGGAACTATTATTCTCAAGTAGATTTCCATGGGTAGCCTTTCTCCTTTAACTGGAATATCAAAAAACTGAACCCTTGGAATATTAGTGCCAGAGCAAGTTTCCTAGAATAAATCTAGGTGTAGATACATACAGATTAATACCATTCATATAGATCTGTTCTTCAGCAAATCATTTTCCTTTTTATTGCAAAACTATATTAATATGCACAGTATGCACAGTCTAAATCTTGATCTGTATGCTTTAAGACTGTATAAAGATAATTGGCTTTGCACAAGCTGCATATTATTGTCAAGGGGTTCATTATCAGCCATATCACAATTTGGTTTTCTCAGGAGCACTTATTTTACTGCTTTTAACTGAGGGATTTTGCCTTATCAAACTTGAATTTGCTACACATGTCTATTCAGCACCTGACTCATCCCAATATCTAAAGTACATCTGGAGAGAAGTCTCTATTGAGATGCAATTAGTCATAAAAATTGGCTACCTAAAATTGTGCATTTAGAATGCTTATATTTCAGATTAGAAAAAAAGCAAAGCAAGATGCTTTGTTCTGGGTCATTTAATTCTGAACCAAGGCACACTTATACATCAAACACGAGATATTTTTGTTTCCATTGACCTGTGTCCTTCCAACCTACATCAGCAATCTATAGGATCTGTAATCTGGATTCCCAGAACCCCAGAGGGAAGGAAGACAGTATCATAACAGTGTTTTAAATCTGGTTATTTCTGAACTTCTCCTTCCATGGAAATTTTAATATTTCATATTTTCACTTTAATTTAGAATGAAGCTAAAAGCCAAACAAGGAGAATTCCCTGTAGAACTGGAAGTCTCAATTTGCATCCAGTTCTGATTACCAAAACATGAGAAAAGCAGGAAATATATGGCATTACTGTTCTCTTTCATTTGTTTTAATCTACGATTTTTCTTAATGTCTGAACTGTTTGTGCTCATACTTTTTATACAAATAAGCCAGGGATGTACACAACTCATTTGCATTTAGGCTGCATGTATTTTGCTTTTTTTTATAGAAGAGTAGGATAATTTTCTTTAATATTGCTCCCTTCTTTCCCCTTTCCTGCTCCTCCTGCTTTCTGCACATACACTCATTTGAGCAGACTCAACCTAAAGTAATTCAGGTAGAAGTAATTTAACAGCAGTGATGGAAAGGATTTTCTATAAAAGAAATAGTGTTCAACAAATCTTACATTATCTGAAATATGGAGCATCTTATTTAACATTTATTATTCTTGAGTAGATTTTGAAAACTATCTTCTAACTAGTCTGTGTACAGATGTCTGTGTATTGTATGAGCAAGCAGCAAGCACTTTCTTGTATCAGTTACTTTAAACATTAAATGCCTCTTAAATATATTTTGTTTTTATTTCTGCTATCTGGAGTTTTATGACTGTTTTATTTACTGTTTAGAAATTACTATTGATAATGTAAGGAAAAGAACAAAGCCCTGTGGTGAGACTTTCTCTGATCTGCATACACTTAATAATATGCAGTGCTTTGTTGTTTTTTTTTTTCTCATGTGGAGGAATAGCAATTTTAACATTAAAAACTTGCAGAGTATTTTTTAAAAATGCTGTAAATCATTTACTATTCTGTTTAATTTAGGTGTAAAAATAAAACCATTTTTCCCTACAAACACTATTGACATGACTTTCATATTTTTTCCTCTTTGTTTTGAATGGCTGGTGTTTATTACAAAAGGTTCATGACAATCTCATATGAATAGAATTGGAGCAGAGAGAGATGTACACGATCAGGTCTGGTTCAATAACACAATTTTACGTACATTTTGCATTTCTGCTAATACAATGAGAGAGATGCTTTGAAACAATCTCTTTGGGGAGACTGGCATTTGAATGAGACAAGAAAACAGTTCCTGTGTTCTTCACAGATGTCTCATGTACATTTTCCAGTCCATCTCATGTATCATTTTAGTCCATCCAAGATGCCCTAATCTGTAATAAGATAATGTAATTTCTCTTGGTTTTCTGTAAAAGATTTTTGTCCTTTTCCTTATTTTTTAGGCAAAAATACATTAGAGTGTAGTCACTGTATTTGATCTTTTGTATTTGGAAGAGGATGAAGTTAGCTTGCATTTGAGGGTAGCCTAGCACTTCATCAATAGTACATATAATCAGAAAAGGATTATCTATATTGATATACATAGTGAGGGACTTACATGACTGGGTTTGAACAACTTTCTACTCTGAAGTAGTATTTTCAAGCAGAGTCAGACTGCTAGTTCAGTTTCACAGACTAACTGAGTAGTAGTCAGGAATAAAGGCATAGTACCAATCATTTGTAAAACTTCACAATAATACCTAATATCCTGATGCTAATCTCTATTAGTGAAAAACAATTTAAATTTTTCGCTTAGATACAAGAAAAGTTACACCAAATCTAAACTCAGTTAAATGTTCCTAGAACAAAGCTGACAGAAGAATATTTGAAGTAGTTTTCTATTTATTTTGAATAGCTTTTCCAGATGTTCAGAATATTTCTGAAGTTTATGATGCATGACAAAAACCTTCGGTGGTAGCAAAATATAAATTTTACTCAGATTTATGTGAAAAGAACATGGAAGAGCTTACCCTGGAAAGGTAGACTCAATGGCAATGGGTAGGCATGCTACATTTCCAGTAGGTGATGGCAGATACGGCTTTGGAATTTTTGGACCGATGCAGATGTCTCTCTATAAGTTCTCATAACTCTTACCATTTACCTAAAGGCTGTCTGTCCCTTACCCTCATCTCTGTATATTAAGCACAGATGCAATTCAATGTGCCTTTACTTTCTTTTTATTCTCTAACGCTGATTGATTGTCATGGCCTCAGTCTTGCAGGAAGACCTTCCTTCTGCTACATACTCTGTGCCTAAATGGAGTGGTATAAAATTTACTCTAAAAGTAATTAGTTTATTTCTGAGTTGTATGAATATGCAAGGATAAGGTTCCCTTAGGCTTTTGCAGTCCATACCTTTACAAAGCAGCTGTTTATGGAAAGGGTAACATAAATGCTCACAGGAGGTACAGCCAGGAAATACCACATGCCCTCAGAAATAATGGTTTAACTGCACTGCTCCTAACTGAACATGTTTGGCAGATCAATAAAATATATTAATTCTAAACCAGCTTAATTGAATTATGAAGGAAAAACACACACCCACTAATGTGTGAAGGAGAAAGAAGGAATGAAGCACTTTAAATATTAGAAATATAATGTCTGAAGCAGAAGTCTCTTTTTTTAAAAAAAAAAAAGTTATGAGCCAGTGCACTCATGCATCTCAACGTGATTTGAGGAAACATAAAGCTGGTATGTGTAAAAATAAATAAAAGATGAAGGGTTTAACAAAGCTTGTTGTTTTTTTCTTTTGATTTTTAAGTGTTTCAGACTTGACAAATGAAGGTGCTGACTGCTTGCTCATACAGATAACAGACATCTGTACACAGACTATCTAGAAGATATTCTTCAAAATTTACTTATGAATAATAATGTTAAAAGCAGAAAAAAAAACCATTTAAATTGTTCACATACAGTGGTAACACTGAGTGCATAATCTGAATTAACAACTAAATATATATAGTGGCAATGAAAAACTCACCAAAATATAATATAACCCATGTTTCTAATCAGTAATGACTCTTAATTTAATTTTAAAAGGTAGTAGAAAAACATGGTATTTTGCTGTTTTGAAGAATGAAATCTACTTTGATATACTGTCCTCTGATGAACTTCTTCCCATAGAGTGATTTTGTTCCTTTTCACAGATTTTATTCTAAAGGTTGGATCTGAAAAATAATATATTTCCTGTTTTTATCAATAATTATGGGATTTTTAATGTAAACTTCAGAAGGCAGAAATAGCCATGTGATCTGAAATTAAATTTGATTTAAGACCACTTTAACCCTAATTTCAAGCTTTAGTCTGAAACTTTCTGGTGGGAACTGTGAAACTGTTTTGGTTTGTAAGTCAGTTAAAACTTGTCTGTACCTGTGTACTTGGAAGATGCAAAACATTGTTGCAATAAAAATAGGTTAATTGTTTATCACTGTTCATGCGCAGTGCCATACATAATGTTGTGGGTACTGGTTTCAAGGCAAACAATTTCTCTTCAGTGAATGGCTTGATTACTTTGTTTCAATGGACCACCTAATAATAAAAAACCCAATTCTTTTGATTATACTAAACATATGATAGATACTCAGTGGATTATCGGATTTTTAGGATCAATTTTGTCATTTAGCAGGTGTCCAGTAAATATGAAGCTTCTAGCTGAGAAATGTTTCCAACCATTTGCAAGTTAGATAACACAATTTTGGGGGTAAATATATGGTATTTTCATAAGAATTTGAGTCCTTTAAGATGTTCCCAATTTAACATGCTTCTCAACTTTTTTTCAAGCAAAGTAAATGCCATGTCTTCAATATATGGATATGCAAATACATGTCCTGAATCCAAAAACTCGTACTCTCAATGTGTGCTCTCTGCTATATAACTATCTGATGAGTGAATAATTACAAAGTTTGCATTCTAAGCGTTCCTGTGTGCTCATTAGGCACCTTTCTTTGTCTCTTGCTTGCTCCTATCTGTGGTTTACCATACCGTCTCACTGTAGTATGCTTACATTAAAGCCTCTGTGCTTGAACTGAGTTCACCTAGTCGTATCTCCAGCACCAGTTACAGAGCTCCACTGACTCTTCTCAGACTTTGCAAGGGCAAACCATGTCTTGATCTGAATATCAAATTGAAGTGTAAGAGCAAAACCATGGATTGTAAAATAAAAACACAGCTCAAGACTGTCCTTCAGAATTTTATTTTCTCCACTGGATTGGAGCAAGGAAGAAATGGGAAGGCATGTCTGTCCATGAAAACAGAGACATGGTCAGCAGGGGAACTCAGGAAGCTAATGGAGGTGGCTTTAGCTGAATGGTGTCCTACTGCAGCTGGTGGAGAAACCCTCCCCTGGAGGTGATAAAGTACACCTGCATTAACCTTCTACTCTGAATCACTATCTGCAGGAGTTTGATTTTTGCTGACTGTGTAGGGAGCCTAGGGACACTTGCCAAGTCAGCCATCAAAGTGAAGTACCTGAAGTAACTTGATGGGAAATTTTATTATGCTTTCCCGCCTTATCACCCATTCTTGCAAACAAAACCCAGGACAAGTTTGGCAAACATTCTTGCCAACAAAACCCAGCACAATTTTAGTAAACGACAGAAAATGCAATCACTGTTACTACTGTTCATCTTCCATTGCTCAATATCAGTGTTCTTCCTGTTCCTGTCAGACATCAGTCTTAGATCTCCCATGACTGGCCTCTCCCCAGGGTTTGTCCTCTGGGCTGGTCATCTTCCTCAACCTTACCCGTTTCAGTCAGAGCATCTTCATCTCAGTACCTAGACTGAGGAAACTGAATTTCTTTAAAATACTCTGCAGGTGCATGTTACAGTTTCTCTGCAGGATAATTTTGTGCATCTTCCTTTAATCAAAGCATGCAGTTTAATTCTTAATTGCGGTGAGAGACTTTTTTACTTTTTATGTTGCAGCTATGAAGGTATCCCATATACTTTCCAAGCATCTCTGTACAGTTAAATTCCATTACCATTACTGTGTGGATGGAATGGGTATCTCATAAATACTTCGTATGAAGCTGTGAGAAGGCAACTTGATTAAAAGTTGCACCTATGAAAAGTAGGTGATTTATGACATAGTCCTTTTCTGTATTCACTGATCTGTGGAAACATAGGACAATGAAGCCTATTTATGACTGGGTCATAGCTCTTTCCATATCTCACTAATTCAAAGTATGTTTTTTCCCTCTTCTTTAGATAATAAAAATCCTATTGGAGGTAAATAGTTTAGAAAAAGGAATTAGTATCTTTGAACTGCTGTTTCTCTGATCAACAACAAATAATCTAGTTGTTTAAAAACTACATGTGGTAGTAAGAGAGAGTTATATCTCACATGATCACTAATCAGGTAAAAATAATGCAATGAAACAGTGTATACAAAATACTGAACATTAAATTAGAATTATGTATCAGTGGATTTAGTCCCTCTAGTTTTGAGAGAGAGGTAGGAAGGTGGGCAGAGGAGAGAAAAGACAAAATTAATGTATGGCTGCATCCAGGTTAATGATTCAGCTGTTAAGAGTTCATTCAGGCAGGACCATGGGACCAATGTGAATCTGGCCCGTGGTCTGTCTGGCCCCTTTCCAAGGTTATCAAGGAGCAGATGCCCAGGGAAGATCACACCACAGCAAGCATTGAGTGATATTTCCTTTAGCATATCCTACAAGCTTCCAGAAATATGCAGCTGAGGGACTTCTGGATCCAGAGCTGGTATCCATGTGTTTAACAGCCATTGCTGTGTGTTTCTTCCAGTAGATTGTCCAATCACTTTTTGAGTTCATGTGCATTTTAATACCAGACCAGAATTGTGGGCACAGTGACATAGTGTCATGACTCTTCCATACTGTTATGGTTTTGAGCTAGCCTTGCAGTCTGGACTTGGCACTGTGCCCTGCACTGGGGTGGCTGAGAGGGTCCAGTTATTGAGTGGGCATGGGCTCCTGGTTGTACAAGGGCATCCCTCTCTTTAGAGCTGCTGGAACTGGGACTTGTGTGCTCCTCACTTCTTAGGTGAATGTTACAGTCACTCAGGTGCTCTGTCAACTCCCTCAAAGGAGTTAGAAGAGGGGCGTGTTCCCCTTCCTTCTCCTCAGAGTATGAAGTTGATACCCCAAAATTTTGGACATTCTTGTATGTTTTAGGTTTACCTACCTCTGGTAGAGGAGGAAAATTAATTTTTTCATGAGTCACTCGGACTTTTTTTTTTTTTTTTTTTAATGCCTTGTCATGGTTTAACCCCAGATGGCAACTAAGGCCCACGTAGCCACTGATTCCTTCCTGGTGGGATGGGACAGAGAATCAGAATCTGTGTAAAAGTGAGAAAACTCGTGGCTTGAGATAAAGACAGTTTTATAAGTAAATCAAAAGCTGCACACACAAGAAAAGCAAAACAAGGAATTCATTCACCAATTCCCATTGGCAGGCAGTTGCTCAGCCATCTCCATCACATGTAATGGTTACTTGGGAAGACAAACGCCATCACTCCAAACATCCCCCCTTCCTTCTTATTCTGCCAGCTTTATATGCTGAGCATGACACCATACAGTATGGGATATGCCTTTGGTCAGTTGGGGTCACCTGTCCTGGCTGTGTTCCCTCCCAACTCCTTGTGCACCCCCAGCCTGCTCACTGGTGGGGAGGAGCAGAAAAGGCCTTGGCTCTGTGTCAGCACTGCCCAGCAATAGCTAAAACATCCCTGAATTATCAACACTGTTTCCAGCACAAATCCAAACCATAGCCCCATACTACCTACTATTAAGAAAATTAACTCTATCTCAGCAAAAAACAGGACATGCTATACATCATTTGTGGATGGCATTTAGGCTACTAAATAATTTTTTTCTTTATATTATTTTATTACCTTGAAAGTCTTGTAGACTCTAGTAATCACTTGCAGTTTTAGAGCATCTGAATTTAAGAACAGGTCATCAGCAAAACTCAGATGAATTCTCAGAAAAAGAAGAGCCTCTGACCTAGATCCAGCCTACTTGCTTTGTCACCAGGGTTTGTTCTTTTCATAGAGGCAAAATAAGATTTCAGCTGCAAAACTCCTTTTCTTCCTGCTGTCACTGTCTAATGAAATAATGCACAGCTTTTTGTAGGACATAGTATCTGATGGAGGACTGTGATTTACCAGCCTCTTGACCAGCCTCTTGAGGGCTCGGATATTTAGTAAATTAATTTCTTGAAGAACTGTAAACTAACCAGATGTAGCCTAAAGTCTCAAAGGCATCAGGTTAGGAAATAAACTGAAAAACTGACATCAAAAGTTTTGCCTTCAAAACCAGGTAAGTGAAGAATGCTTAAAACCAGCACTGAACCTCTGCCTTAAACACTGCATTACTTAAAGAGAAAATAAAATATTATAAAATTATATCTTTAGACTAAGGAGAAAAATATTTGAATTTGCCTCTGTGTGGTAACAAGCATCACCTTACCAGGCAAAGAACCAGTTTTTTTAAAGCACTGAAACTTCTGAATCCCAGTCCCAACTCTTACATTGATTATCTGTGTGAAAGTAGCATCGGTTCAACTTGATAAGTTTTTAAGCAGATTAAAACGTATTCAGAACCTATGTAGACATGTTTTCCTAAGGACACAAATACTTTAAAAAAATATTTGCTAGAGTATGTATGGATATAGAGCAAGGATGAAAATATTTCTTAGAATATCAAGGTTTGAATGTTTTGAGATGTATTTAGTGAGAAAAAAATGATATTATAATTTTGTGCATGTCTATGTACCTTTCAATTTATGTGTTGTTTGCCTAGCCTTTTCCTAATAATAGCCTTTTCTGCCACTTGCTAAGTTAGCTGTTTGTTTCCTTGTTTTTATGTAGCTTCACAATCACTTTGATTCAAAGAAAATGGTGCTAGCACTCAGAAAGCTAAATGTCCACTATCAAAACCATATCATTTTCATTTTTCATTTTATTTGGGATCAGATGCTTCACATAATTTGCTGTCTAGTCTGACTTGTTCACATAATAGAGAGATGCAGTTCCTTCTGCTGAGTTCCCTTTTCTAAATTGGTTGCAAATGTTGTCTGTGATGGTGGAGATTCTTCCTAACAGTTTTCAGTAAAGCAGTACACTGTGGAGTCACGAGTCAGGTTTATGTCACTTCACTCCTTCAGCCATCTCCCAGAACTGTGCTATATTAAGCCCACATTATCGTCTCCCTGTTCTTGACTATTGGATAGCTACTGTTGAAAATTTAAAGCTTTTCTCAGTGGTTGCATTATAAAAGCATTTCATAAATGGTTTGATTCAATGCTTGAGGCTTGTTAAGTAAACTGTTTTGCATCATATTGAGCTCCTTTCACCAACTGAAAAGAGCAGAAAAAAAGATACAGTGTCTTTAATGAACTCTGATTTTTTACCTCTCCTGAACAATGCTATTTCATGAACTTATTTCTCATGGAAAATGCTTCCTTGCAGGATTAATGTATTCTCTTATGCCATTATTTTGACACTTTTTTCCCTTTTATCGTGTTTCTCTCTGGGATGCATTATTTACCTAGTGAAATTATGTTTACTAAAATCCTGTAGATAGACTTGCTGAAATTACTTATTATGACCACACAATACTTACTGTGATTACAACCTATTTTCCCTTTGATGGTCCATGTGTATCTGTTCCAGACAGCCCCTTTTAAACAGCGGCACTTATTTCAGGATCAAAAACCAGTGTAATCTGAACTTCATCAAACTTTGGGTGTGGTATGAGAGATTTGGTATCAGATTTTTAGGTTATTTAATACATTTCAATAAAAGGATCTTGAAGAACAAAGTTCAGCATAGAATGGCATGGTAACATCTGCAGTTATAGTAATATGCATTTGTAAAAACTTTATTTTTTTTAATGTATATTTTATGATAATGAAATTGATTTCTAAGGAGGGGAGAAGGAATGGTCTCCAGTTGGAGTAATTTTTCATAAAGGTGATGCCACCTAATAAGTTTTCAAACGGATGTATAAAAAATAGTCACAACTCATGGGCAAAGTCTAGAGCCCCTGATGTCCCCACTGCAGAAGCACTTCATATACTGTGAGAGCTCTTTAAGGAACTGAAACACAAACCCTTGAAAAATACTTGACAGCTTCATTACATTCTGATCTCAATTTTCCAGCAGATGGGCATGAGACGAAGCAATAGGTACATAGGTACATTGAAAATTCTTTCACCAGTAGTCATCCCTTAGTTTGTCACTGACTGACAATGGGGCTGTGTTAATACTGGTAGATTAAACATGCCCAGGTCTGTTTTCTGTCCTGGAAGCCAATTGCCTTCACAGCCTGCTTCTGTACAATTGGACTTCTTAGTTACAAAGGCAAGGTGGCCTCAAGTGAGCCTTTGCTAACTCTCAGGCTGTATTCAGGAGTTGTTTTAGTGAGAATTAACTGGCCTGAGCCAAAATGACCGCTTTCAAGAAATTGCAAGTACATACAATCAGATTCCACGGTAAGATAATGTTTCCTAGCACTGTTAAAATTTCACATGGGGAAAATAGACATCCACTCTAAACTTAATAAAATCTTTGCAACAGCTCTGCAGACTGAAATTCCTTAAAAATTCTTATTAAAATAATCCTTTGGAATGGAATGTTATTTTAAATGGGATTCATGTATTACAAACTTTCTTCAGTCTTCTGGGTTCAGTAAAGGGAGCACAGTTACCAGATAAAAGGACTAGTCAGAGCAAGCTGAATCATAGACAAAAGAATAGAAAAAGTACTTTTCCGATAAGCTTTAATTTATTATTTTGTAACTTTATATATACAGCTGTAGGAATTCATTATGGTACCTCTGTTTAAGTACAGATACACACAACAAAGAGCAGTACTGAGCAGTATACAAGGAAGCCTTTCCTATGAGAGTCAGAATGTATCTTCTTATGTGAATTGTCCTTTTGAATGCAGTGAGCCTATTCATTTGAACATAGCAACTCAAATATGTATGTGAAAGACCAGGTTGTGCGCATAAGCCAAATACCTGCACTTTTGTTTTTTATGAATTGCCACACTGATTCTACAATGAAAATTATGCATCCTTACTACGAAAAGGTGATCACAGGTAGATATTCTTGCTGCTTGCTTTTAATGGGGGAATGTATTAACAGATAAGTAATCAATTTTTTCTGCATCAGAAAACTTAATCAGAAGAAAGATCTGCTACACTACATTGTTTTTGTTTGATGGCTAGTGCCAAAGACATAGCACCAAAACATGAATAAGCTTTAATGACACAGCAAAGTCACATAGTGACTCAGAACAAAGTAAATATATAATATTTAGTCATTGTTCCTCCAGTCAAACCTCTTTTCCTGTGGAATGCTTTCTAAATTTTTTCTGCCAGTATTGGTCTTGAAAGTATGTGCTAAGTCATTTGCACCATCTGTTATCTGTGCATGTATCAGCAGAGGGAAATGTTGAGAAGTTTCTGAAGACATCTGTTTATTCCACTAAGCTTACTGATTCAGGTTTTTTCCTTAAATCATATTTACACACTTCCTCAAAAACATTCTTCTTGCTTGCACTTCTTAAGAATTTTAGAATAACAGCAGAATTTTTAGTGTTCCAAGTCTGATCTCACCTTGCCTTTGTTTACTAGTTTCAGAAAACAAGAGATTCTTAATAATAATAGCTGTGATAAGAAATAGAGGATTTGCATGATAGTATGTTCACAATTGCATGAGTTTTGAAACAGTAAATATTGCACAATTTTCCCATTGGCCAACTTGGTTAGTCATTGTGGTATTCAAACAACTTCTTTAAAAGTTGAAGTGCTGAGATAGTATTTTGTTGTAATTTTCTGAGATTTTAACTACTGTGTCATTCTAAGATACTGTACGAAGCCAGAGGCAGTAAATTATGCATGGAAAGTATGTAAACTATATATCTGTATCAAAATACATACAAGGATTATTGTTGAAATTATAGATTTCACATAGAGGCCCAATTCTAGTCTCATATCAGTGTTATGTTCCTATAACTAGCTTACACAGGAAAATTACTGGTAATGGATGTTACTTGTATTCTGCAATATGAAAACAGAGTAAGAATTTTAAGACATGTCAATACCAAATGCAAAGCATGAGAAACTTTTCAGGACAGTAAAACTTTTATGGAAGTTTAAGTGTAACAGTTGGGAGGATTTGGCCATTGAACTTAGATGATGCAGGATTTGGTAAGAAACATGTTTTTTTTCTAGTTCTGTCTGACATACCCTTTAGAAATGTAATTAACATTCAGGTATAGCCTTTTCTTAGCACACCTTTTTGATTAGTTAAATTATATTTAAAATCTCAAATTTAAGGAGTCTTTAAGAAACTGTTGGAAATAATGGCTTGCAAATTAATACATAAAAATAATATGGCTATATAAGACACAAAATACAGTTTAATTGAATTCCCATTGGAAAATACTGTAATTTTTATAGTAACTTCGACCATCAATGGCTCATGTCCTCCAGATTTTAGGCAGATGTTTCCTTGGGGCCACTACTGCATTACGGTATGTGCTACCATGCAAGCAAGGATGCTTTGTGCTTTCTTTGGCCTTTGAAGCCCCATCCTGAACTTTACATTAATTTTGTGCAATAATTGTCTGTGACAATGCTAAAATCAGAGGGCTTACTTAGGGACTGTCTAGCTGCCTCCGTCCTCATAAATTAAAAGTGTCCACTTTTAATGGGCTCTGGGGTAGGACTGGGATAGGAGCTACCTACTGTGTCCATAGCATTAATCTCTTCTGGGTTTCATCACAGGACGAGCTCATACCTGCCTAGAAGGAATGGTTCCTCACTCACACCAGCTCTCAAGTAGGCCTGCTATAGCTTGGGAGACAGCTATGTGGCCCATGCCACACCAGGGGCATTTCTAATAGTATACCCATGTGAACCAAGTTCTAGAGCTTGGAAATGCTTTCTGATACTTTTAAAATTTATTAGGGTAGACATAAACCATCTATATCCTTTCAAGATTTGTATCCATCTTCCCTCCTTCAGATATAACTTACTTTCAGAAGAACCTAAAGGCAGTGGTGGGCATGAATGGATATGTGTGGATTGATTAATTACAAGGCAACCTCTTCGAGGTAGGAGCAGGCTACTTCCCCATTCCTAGTGCAGTTTTGAAAGGGAGAAACAAGAGTGTGAGCTCAAGATCCTTGTAAAAAAACATTTCACTTAATTTCTAAGTCAAATCTTTGCTTTGTGATTGTAAAACATGCCCTTGCAAATTGAGAGGACCGTTTTTGTGACATATGCAGTGACGTAAGTCAAAAATTTGGAAACCACTACTGGCTGTACAACAGTCTTCTTGTTAAGAGATTTCTGACTCATTTCGTATCTCAGTGCAAGGGTATGGCTGAGAGAAGATAAGCTGTGCCTGAGGGAATGACTACAATATAGGAGTGGAATTGGTTGTCTGATGAAAACAAAATTTCCTGGTGAAAACCTCCATAAATTCCAGTAAAACAGAAACCCTTTCTTAATCCGCTGAGAAAAATAATTTGCCTTTTATTGTTGTCCCATAGAAGGTGTCATGTGACCTTTCTGTGATTTAGTTCTCATGAGGTAAGAAGTTAATATTACAAAAAGATATATGTAGCTGATTAAATTCTGAGACGGAGGATAGGATCCTGTGGTGAAGGAAGAGGCTTGGAAACAAACATTTAAAAATCAGAAATGCCCTATGATTTATGTATCCTTCAGGATAATTGTAAGTGAATGTATACTTACAGAAATAATTGCAAATTATCAATGATCATTCCTTTCACAAATGTGAGGATTTCCTAATGTCATCAAGATAGATTATGGAATCAATCCTTGGATAAACAGCTTTTCTATTTCTCACAGTTACAGTCTTTAATAGTTTTTACAAATTAATGTAATTTCATTTAAAACATTTTGAACTGATTACTGCTAATCTGGAAACAGTGACCAACCCATTGTCAACTAAGAAATTAAATTCCCTTTTTTACTGCTTAGTGGGAGAATTTTTTTCAGCTCATAGAGGTTTGTGTTTTGTTTTTTATAAAATCTATACATTAAAACCAGATTATGACCATTTAGGGAAACATTTAACATGTATTTATATAAATACTAATATATTAAAATTACATTAAATAAAAGCTGACTATGTAAACACAGGACTCTATTTCATAGAACAGGCTTTTATTGACTATGGGGATATTATCTGTAAATGTGTTATTTAAAAATCTCCTTATTATGGAAAATGCTTCTTATTAAAAAAAAATCTCTAGGCTAGTAGCAGAATGGCCACTCCTCAGTTTTGTAAAGCAAAGAGCAGCATGTTGGAATGGGTTTGTGGAAAATTCCAACCCCTCACATTGAAACAGAGTTAGAGTTGCTCCTGCCAAACCCTGAAGTTATACAACAGAAGCAGGAAAAAAAAATAAAAAATAAAAAATCATATAGTAATATTGCTGGTAGTATACATGATTTATAGGATTTGACATTAGAACCAATGTTCTTTTTAAGTGGTTCATATATGGGGTAAATCATTGAGCAATACAAGTAACCGTACTGAAATTTATACCCTCCACAATGGTATTTGTTCAGCATCGTCTTAAAAAACCTCACAGAAACTAAAAAGACCACTGTTTGCAACTGGTTGTACAAGAACTGATGATTATGGAAAATAAACAAATAAAAAAGCATTGGCAAATATTTTCAGCAAGAAAATCCTCAGAAAAATCCAAGCCGAATTCAAATGTTTTGTCAGGCTTTTTCATCAGATCTTTTTCTCCTTCTGCTAAACCCTTTCCACCCGTCTGAGGACTGGCTGCTCAGGACCATTCATACACAAATGTCTGAAATGCACCTAGCCTGTAATGAGGTCTATTACAACCTACATAGTCATATCTAATGCTGCTTGTATAACAGAATGGCCCTTTGAGATGGCCATGACCTCCAGTCTGATTTCAGATGCAATCATGACTATTTGAAGTGTTGGATCCTACTTTGGCTTATATATAAAGGTAGATACGTGTTTAAATGTGCATTTGTTTACTTTGATCTACATTTTTACTCATTACCGCTCGCCTATTCCCTCATGGCACTACTTCTCAAGTAATATTTAATTTATTTTTAACTCATCCTGTTACATACTTAGTAGAAAGCCCTCCTTGTATTTTGTTTCTTCTTGCTTCTCCTCACTTCTGTTCTCTTATTCTCTCTTAAAAACAGTGGTATTTTACTTAAAACTATAATTCACAGATGTGGAAAGGATCTCAGTCAAGAAATAAAATCAGCCAGTGTTTGGATTAGCTCAAAGACTTTGATGTAAAAATCAAATTTTACTGAAAGAATTTTAACTGAGATTTATCACACCAAGGATATGCTAGAAAAGGTTTGTAGACAAGATCAAGATCAGTGTTTATTCTTATTTAATATTTATAATATTTATGCTAAAAATACAGTTTAGCAGTAAGATCCACTCTGTGGACCCCTGCAGGATTTGTGGTTTTGATCTTGCAACCTCTTGAATACTGTGGCTTTAATAATCATAGAATCACAGAATGTTTTAGGTTGGAAGGGTCCTTAAAGACCATCTAGTTCCAACCCCCCTGCCATGGGCAGGGACACCTTCCACTAGACCAGGTTGCTCAAAGCCCCGTCCAGCCTGGCCTTGAACACTTTCTTTAGGGAGAGGGCAGCCACAGCTTCTCTGGCAGTGTTTCACCACCGTCACAGGAAATAATTTCTTCCTTACATCTAATTTAAATCTACCCTCTTTCAGTTTAAAATCGTTACCTCTTGTCCTATCACTATATGCTCTTGTAAAAAGTCCCTCCCCATCTTTCCTGTAGCCCCTTTAAGTACTGGAAGGCCACTAGAACATCTCCCTGGAGCCTTCTTTTCTCCAGGCTGAGCAACCCCAACTCTCTCAGCCTGTCCTCATAAGGGAGGTGCTCCAGCCCCGTGATCATCTTCGTGGCCTTTGTTGCTACTTGTAGCCTTAAAAACAGACATTTTTTTTTCTAGCAAGCAGTTTATTGTTTTCCCCAATATAGTCTCTATAAACTGCAACTGCAAAAGAATGTGGTATGGGGTCTCTAACAATTCCCGTATTAATTATTTCAAGCCTGAAGGAAAGTCCTTCAAAATGGACCATGCCTTGATTGCTCAAAGTTACTTTCCTGTGAGACAGAAAACTTGTGTTAAAATATCTTCACTGACCCAGACAACAAGGAGTTTCAGTGCTCCAGCTGTGTATTTGAGTTCTGGAGATTTTTCAGGGAAGGTTCTTCAGTTCTTTAATTTTTTTGATGTTTTTTTAAAGCCCCAAAACAAGTGAAACTTATTTCCTCATTACTCAGTAAAACCCACCCAATTCCCAGCAGTCTAAGATATTTTTTTTTTCCAAGTACAGACATTGAAAACTTATTCCTTAGCAATACTTATAACACAAAATTTTCACTTGTGAAGACAGAAACAGCTCGCAAATCTCAAGAGCTTTAACTTAGAAAGTGAAACAAGCATAAATGCAGAGGAACCATTAATTTGTAAATTATTGTATTAGTGAATAAATAGTAACTTTGCCATCTACAATCCAAGAATTGTTAGCAGTTATTTTAGTTAATGGGGGTCTAGAAAAATCATTTTAATAAATGAAAACCACAAGAATAATTAGTTACCTTGGCATTTAAATGGCGAGAGAGCAAGCCTGATTCTGTTTGAGAAACAGGAGCATTTGAGCAAAGCTTGCATGGGTGGAAGAGAGAAATATATATTGATATTTCATATGTAAATTTTATATATAAATTATTTCTCATTTGAAGATTTATGTTAACGGGATTATTATTTTGGTCCTGTATATTAGATACTATACTGGATAACTGCCTGATGTTACTAATGTCATCCTAGTTCTTCCTTCTTCTTCATTTCTGATATTATTCTGAGTTCTTTGTGGTAAATACTGTGTTTTCTGTGTGCCTTCAAGCACAATTTGTTTTTCTGTTCTCATTTCATTACTTCAGCAAGGAAAAATAGAAAAATCTGACAAGGAGTTCCAGGGCTTTTTGGAATGTGTTAAAAGTGTCTGTTTTTCTCTGGGAACAGCCCCTTTGACTGTCTCTGTGTAAACCTAAAGGGGAGGATACTAACAACACCTGTGCAGTTTTAAAAGCTTGTGAGTGAGCTGTCAGGTCCTTCTAATCTCCCAGAGAGAATGGGAAGGTGTAGCTACATATCAGAAATGAGGGACCCAGGTATTTCTTCTGAGCTGTGTTTCAGCCTGTGGTTATGAGCATGTGTTTGCAATGACTGCAGAATAAACAGTTTCTTTTGAATTGAGATGTTTCTGGTATAAACACAATATTACAAGAAAAAAAATAGGATAAGCAGACATTACAACAAGTAACAAATTTTTTTTACTGCCCTTTAGAAGTGAAAGGGCAGATAAGATGCAATGTGGTTGTGTGTTAAAATGGACAACTCTGAAAAGAAAGAATTGTGGCCATAGGAATATGTTAGTGCATATTAAAACAAAATACTACCTTCTTGGTCTTGATAAACCTGCATGCTCAGGTCTTTCTAATCCATCTGCCATGGACTGTAAAATAAAATTGTCCTTTAGTTTCCTTTTAATTAGGTTAGCACCCACATTTAAGGGTATTTTATTTCATCTCACTGTGCTAAGTATTATCTGGCAGAATCTCTGATGCTTTATCTAACAATACATTCAGAAGGAATATCTCTTCTCATGCACAGAGGATACATTAACCGTCTGATTCTTCAGAGCCAGTAATCCATGATCCCACTCTACAGGTACAAATGTATTTTTCCTTTCATCTGCTTTCTGGCTCAGTCACTTGTCTCTTCTCTTGCAGAACGATTCCTGGGGAAAGCAATACTCATATGCACTCTTCAAAGCCATGAGCCATATGCTCTGCATTGGTTATGGAGCCCGCGCCCCTGTCAGCATGTCTGACCTCTGGATAACCATGTTGAGTATGATTGTGGGGGCAACTTGTTATGCCATGTTTGTTGGTCACGCCACTGCCCTCATTCAGTCTCTGGATTCCTCACGGCGACAATATCAAGAAAAGGTAACTCATTTTAATGTAACTCCTTAAGTTCTGAAATAGATTAAATGGGTGTTTTAACTGTAGAAAAGGCCAGTTCAGTTTACATGTGATCATCTAGTAGCATCTGAATCCTGTGGCAGATTTGGTTGAACACAAAGGAATTCAGAACACTCCATAAGCTCAACATCTTCCCACACAAACCCACTTTGCTTAGGAAGGGGACACTTCTGCGTGTCACTTGCATTAAATGAAATCTTGGATGTGACACTTGATTAAACTCTTCTGTGAAAACTCCACCCCTTGGTTCAAACTGTGCTTTGTACCCCTGTGCTGCACTCTGTAGATACTTGATCTAGGTAGCTTGAACAAGGGCCTTGAGGTCAGTAGTATGGGCATGTCTATACAATTTCCTGTCATTCCTTTGGATTGCAGTTTAGGATAACCTTGAACATGTGAAAAGCATGGCCCTTAAATGAGGACCAGACCAAATCAATTAGTTTTGTTTGGAACTACCTCAGAGAAGTCCTCAGAAGAGGTCTTAATTTGCTTTGTAATTGTATTGTTTACACATTAATCCATGACCTGTTAGGTCCTCTCCAAGGAGGCCAAAGTGTAGAAAACTAGAGTGTTTAGTGGAAGAGAGTTCTTTATAAGAAAAAGGTTCTTTGATTCCTTGGCGGTATGGTTGGAATTAAAAAGGCATGAATGGGTACAAGATGGGAGCTTTATGGAATGATTATGAATTAACACTGTCATTTTTGCAATAAAAGTCAAAGGCAAATGTGTGTGAAGCTATGAAACCAGGAGGTGAGAGTAGATATGGTGGCATAAGGAAGAAAAGATCAGAATAAACCTCAGCAAGGGACAATAAGAATGTGCAGAGTTATTGAGGTGCTTAAAAGAAGCCAAAATCAGTTATTATAGTAAATGGGGAACTGGAGAGGCCATGCCAGGAGAGAGGCCAGCTGAGCAAAGTAGTGAAACCAGAGAGTTCTCATCAGCAAATAAGAAACACAGCTTGAGCAATCGTATTTGGCATATGTCTATAAGAAAGTCCAGAAAGGCAAACTGGGCAGAAATTCCAGTGTGATGTAACACAAGCCTGGGAAGCATGGCAGAGAGTTAGTAGAGGAGAGGGTGACCCTGGCCTGAGTTTGCTAGGCAACAAAAAAGGAACAGTCAAAATAAAAAAAATCTGCTAAGAAGGATTGGAGTGTTTTCTTTCACGTAGGCAAAAAGGGAGTAAATGACAGTGTTTCGGAGAAAAAGAGTACATTCAATTTTGTTAAGCTTAAGTCGCAACAAGATCACAGGGTCAATGTATCAGAGACAGGGAGAGGTAAAGGATGAGCTATAAATCCAGTAACAGAAAAATTAGACAGTGACTGACACATGAATCTCATAGCTGTTTGAAACAGAAGTTAGCAAGCAAGAAAGCCCACACAGTGTTATCTTGAAACATAAGTGAGAATGAGAGGTTTAGAAGGAAAGGATGAGCGAGCATTAAAACCTCTAAATGTCTGAGGTCTGTCAGTGACCACGTGAAACACCCTAATCCATCTCAGTATAAAGTCACAGGGCTAATCCTGGTAGGTCATGTAACCCAAGCTTACTGGCTTGTTGAGTCTGTTCTGACAGCTGAAAGGGAAGAAATTTTATAAAAATGGGACACTTGTAGGGAGCTGTGGGGCTGAAACACCCTAACCATGGATATGAAGGCAGACATAGAGGAGGAAACTCTAAACCTAGTATAACTGCAGTTTCATTAGAGGTTAAGGTCAACATATATACACACATATAGATAGATGTATGAAATCAGCAGAAATGTCACCATCTATCTGAAACATCAACTTAATCACTATCCTCAGACCTTGCTGGCTGCAGCATAATATCACAGTGTTGAGCATCAGAAATATAGTGCATCTGTAAAGATATTAATAATATTTTACACTGTTGAGCAAAGGCAGTTTCATTTGCAGTTTTCATGTAAACTAAAACCTAGCAGCAGTCAAGTGGTATTGCATTTCTCATGTTTTCACAGAACAGCAAACAAAAGTTGTTTTTTTCTCTGCTTTGTATTGGCACACACTTTATGAAGTGTTAGTGTAGAAATGTCTGACATTTTTCAGCTTCTGCAGTTCTCAACATTTTCTTTTTTTTTTTTTTTCTTGTATGTTTCCTGACATCAGAGGCAAAAGCATAGCATGGTGTTAACAATCAGGAATGAGTCAAAGAAATGAAACAGAAATTGCATGTTTCTATGCTTTAGAAAAATTTTTCTTTTTCTGTCAGCCATTTATATGCCAACTATACTATGTCTAGAGCTAAAGGATGTGTTAAATACTTTTTTTCTACTGATTTCTGGGACTCTGAAGTCTTATGTATATTATCAGCTATAACAACTATAGTGACACGTGTGTATAGTTTTGCCCATTGCTTTATCATAGTTTAATCATATATTTTTAAATAAAACTTTGATTATAGCCTAAGAATTATGTCATTACTATATACTGCTAATGAATGTTGTATATTTTACTTTAGTCTGCAAACTAGATAAATGTTTATTTCAAAGACCAGTTTGCACTACTCATTTTGTCAGCATATTTTCTAAATTATTGGCGATAAAAATAGCTTTTATTTCACTTAAGTGAGATGAGAAAAAAGTAAATCAAATCTCCAACTACAGGTTTCAAAGTTTTAATATATATACTGCAATATCTATTTTTGCCCAGTGCATTCCTTCTTTATGTCCTGGAATTAAAAAAAATAGAAAAATTAAGAGACTTCTGATTTTTGGGGCCTTAAATGCTAGGATCAAACATCTTCTTTTAGTCTTACATATATAGGATTGTGTATTTCTTGGCTCCATTGTTTTCATTGTAAGAGTTACAGAAAATAATGTAATTAGCATGAATTGCTAAACAACATAGAATGATAGTAGAGATGAAGAAGGAGGTTGCTCTTTGATTCTTCTCTGATAACATCATGCCAAAATCTTATCTCCTTGGTTTTTTTACTTTTTTTTTTCTGCTAAAACTAAAATAATATTTCATAAATATGTCTGTGGAATGCAACTAATGGAAGAATTCTGGTCCTTCTCACGCTGAAAGCAGATAGAAGTTATGTATTTGCTAAAATCACCATGTCTTCCTCATTCAGATATCCCAAAGCTTAGTGTATGCAAAACTAGAACACACGTTAACTCAAAATGGAATAAACACAGGAAGGCAAGAGAGAGCTTTCATTTACCCAAATTCTTCAAACACTATCTAAGAGCATCAGCTAAGAATTTGACCTGTAGCAAGCATTGCATGCTGAGAGGAATCCAAGTATACTATGAAAGCAAATACTGCTCCACATCTTCACATGTATGGTCCAGAGACATAATTTATCAGAGGAGATTAACAGTGATTATAAACTGTCAAATGAAAAAGGTGGACAATAAAATCCCATACCAAGAAATGCTACAAAAAAGGATGCATTGGTACATTCTGGTCACTTTCAGGTTCTGGTCACTTTCAGGAAGTTCAGATGTTGTTCTGCTGAAGTGAGTTGAACTGTTTTCAGAGAAAAAATACCTATCAGATTGAATGCATACATCAGATCTTGGCATCAATGAGTGAAGGGCCAATACCTGACTAAGGAGAATGTCATGTCCAAGCCAGGTGTACTCAATTAATATTCTGTTTTCAGTAAGAAAGTCTGACAGATGATTCTACTTTATAAAGGGACTGGATAAATCAATCAATCAATGGCATCTTAGCGCTCTCCTTCCCGTCTTTGGTATAAATCAAAGATGAATACAGTAGTAAATAGAAGTAAAATTTTGAGTGATAACACCTTTGACATTTTCTGATATCTAGGAAGTCTCCACATCTCAAAGACGTTTCCCTTTGCAAAGGTAACATTTATTTGAAAAGACCAGAAATGCATATGCAGAACTTGTTAACAAAGTGTGAAACCAGCCAAGTGATCAGTCACTTGACAAGGAAGTGAAAATAATTAGTTAAATATTTCTTCCTTTAGATGTTGGCAGCTTTTAATGGAAAGATGTTCACATAATGCTGTGGATGTCATTGAATAATTTTAAGTGAAGACAGGTTAATATTTCCTCCATTCCAATCTGTTGTGGGAATAAAATATCCAGGAATAAAGTCACAACAAGCTAATAGAGGCAAGATTTGTAATGGCATACAGATTGTCTCATGGCATAAAGATTCTTAAATTGGTTTGATAAAATGAGTTATTAGATCCATTTTCACTGTGCTATCTTTTTGTGTATTTTGATTTTTTTCTCATTGTTAAGCAACTTGAACAACTGCACAAGGTTTCAAAAATAGAAAAACAGTCAAAGCACTTTTACCAATTGCAAGTAGTAAAGACGCATAAAACATATTTATTTCTACCATACACATATCATAGGAAATGGAAAAAAATGACATCTCCATATAGTGGACGCTGTCCCAGTCATGGGAAGATATGTTAAAACATTAAAGCTGTGAAAGAATTCAGGGCTGGACATCAACTTCAAATGTCCCAAAGGACATCCCCTTCTAAGTCTATAATCTGCTTTTATCTTATCCCTTAATTTGTGGTGTTTTAGCCCATCATCAGTTAAATCTGTCTAGTTCAAAGGGAGAAAATAACCTAAAGGTACTTTACTACAGAGAAAAAGCAATAGCTGCATATAAAGAGAAGTTAAAAGCAACTTACTAATTGGCATTGTGTATTTTTACATAGACAGCATTGGGATTTGAAGCACAGATTGCTTGTTCTTAATTTCTTATGCATCCAAATAAATGTTTACTAATTAATAACAGAGTTAGGGCACAGGAGGGTGGCTTTAGATTTTGCAGCACAGGGCCTTGCACCAGATTTTCAAGTCTACCCCTCACAGCCCCTCACAGATACAGTTTGGATATCTAAATTGTCCATGTATTCCGTGAGGAGACACTTGACATGCACTTGCAAGAGGCAGCAAGCCCTCAAGGGGCAGTTTTAGGACAGTAGTGGCTAAAGTTGTTTTCATTTTCCTTCCCTTCTATGAGGCTGTGGTATGTACTCGAGCACCTTGTGCAATGAGACATCTGAGGTCCTCCCTTTGAAAACCGCAAAGGGGGCCCACCAATTTGTGACTTTCTCTGAGCGCTTATTTTAGGGTGTGGTGGAGGGGCTCTGCCATAAGAGTGAATCAAGACTCATTCAACCAGTGATATCTCTTAAGTTTTGTAAGAGGAATAGGAGGCAGCTCTTTCATATTTTCCTAAGCTTCAAGCACTTTGTGGATAAACTGAAGATGGAACAAGGCAGATAGCAAGCTGTTGGCATGCTCATTAGTACTGCTCTGGTGCCTAGGAGACTCTTCTGGAAAATCCTAAATATCTGTAAGTATCAGATTCTTGCATAGTTCCACAGAAGTCTAGGAAATGGCAATTCTGGTCATGATGCAAATGCATAGGAAAGGAAAACCTATGGCTAACTCAGGACCTCATCTCTGTTTAACTAGGCTTGTACCAGCTTTTTGTTTATTTTTTATTAAACTAAATATAAATGTACATGTAAATATAAATATAATTTTTTGTCAGCTTGCCCTTGCTGGAGTCCAGATCAGACATGATGGAGTGACACACAGAGTTTCTGTTGTCTACATATTATATATATCATTCATAAAAATCTTTGAAAATCTACTTGTTCTGGCGTTTTTTTTTCTTAAACTGGATGGATGTTCAAAATTGCAGAACTTGAATTTTGGACACCAAGCTGAACTTGCAATACTGGAATTTTAGCATTTAATTCCTGGATTTTAGCAGCAAAGTTTCTCATGAAACACTGATTTCTAAGTTCAACAGCTGTTCATGGTGTTCACGTTTTTTTTTTTTAAATGGACCTCTTGCCTTTCTGATGCTGCTAGTGATTTTTCAAAAGCCTGAAAATAGTGTAACACAAAAATATTCTATGACTGGTCTCAACTCCTTCTCTTTACTTAACAATAGTCTGTTTTCACTTAGCATAATGTTAGCAATAGGTTATGCCATGTTCAGATTGCTGGAGAAAGTGAGCCACTTGGCAGATAAATCTTACCTTTTCTGTGCAGATGTGCTACATTATACATGTCATTCCAAAGGAATTACTTGATTTGGAGAATGAGGGATGGTCTACCTTAACCTGTACTTATATCTACTTGAAAAGTTTTTTAAAAAAAAAAAAAATCTTCTCACTGTCAGCCTGTAGTTTTGTAATTTTTTATAAAAATCTCACCGTCTTGCACAGATATATAGCCTATTTAGCTTTGCCACAGCACAGTATTTTAAATAGTAATCAACTTTTGAAGTGTGTTATGAATGATCAGGTACAAGTGTTGCTGAAGTTTTGTACAGCCTTGGACCTTCGTGATCGAGTATTGACTGTGCCAAAAGTATTACAGTCATCATAGCATTGTGAAGTAGAAAATTCATTATTCTCTAAATATTTAAGCATAGCTGAGAGTCACTGTCTGAGACAGTATCTGTAGATTGTTTCTGGTAGTTATAATTCTTGGGGGTTTTTATTTTTTTTGGAAGTCCAGGGTGTCTTATAGGTAGAAAAGGGTCTGTAAGTTGACTTTTGTAATATTTCTGAATCATTTTGTCATCTTATGCTGCTTTGGCAAACATCAGGTGGTAGGCTGCTGAATGGATATCTGTAGTATTGTCTTCCGTGAGCCTTACTGATCCTTGTAGAAAGTGCTGAGATTTCTTAGAATAAGGAAAGTTATTAAAATATATTTGATATAACTGAATTACAAAACATTCTGAAAGGGAAAAAACACATGGCTGTAGCTCAGAAAAAACTTTTCAGATACTCTGTTTCACAGGGTGCATACTGTTATTTAAAAGAACATGCATATAAATCACCATGTAGATATGTTAATTCTTTTATTTGCATGCATTCTTTTAGATATTTTGATTCATAGTTAAGACCATCGTGAGCTCAACCCTCTGACATATAAAAGAATATGTGAATACAGCCACAAGACCCATTGCAGACTGCACAGAGACTTACTTACTGAACATGAAAATATTTGTTGTGTCAGGATAGGGCCTCTACTGGCATCACTCGCTTTCTCTTTCTTTAAGCTCATCTTTATCAATTTGCACTTATTATAATTATCTGAACTTTCACTGCTCATTGTGATATTTAATTTGACCTTGATCTTCACAAGTTTTGAAATGGGAAAGGCCAACAGATACACTATTGCAACAAAAACTATTTCCTCTCTTCTCCTAATCAAAAATCACAAGTTACTCACCTTTAACAATACAATGATAACAAAATAAATGTGTTTCTTTCAAGTTGAACTGAGTAGTGCTCTCAGGGTAAGACTTCAGGAGTGGAACATAGATCAGAACATTCTCACTTGACTGGTCTCCTCTTTTGTCCTGCTGTTTCATTGATCTGTTTCAGCTTCTCGTTATGGTCAGTCTTGCTGGGGTAATTGGGCTGATTATTTTTGCCTTGCATCTCTAAAAAGAAGACTGGTTCCTCCCAGCAGCACGTACTGTGCAAGCCAAGTGCTATCCACCCGGCTGCATCGTACCTGTGCCAAACTGTAATAGACTCCCACTGCTTCTAAAATGACAGATGGGACTTACTTTGATTTATTGCTGTGTTGTGGGTAATTTACCTATAAAGTGTTCTGCTGTCTTGCATTATGGATTAGGTTTCTAACAGTTTTCCATATGAAATTGCAGAGCAAAGTCATTACAATTTCATCCATGTTCGTGATGACTATATAAAATCAGCTGTGAAGGCCTGAAGTTATACCAGAGCCAGATTTTACACACAATCTGCTTTCTTTTCACAGTAGTTACCATATGATTATACATTAAATAGATCTCTTTTTTTAAAAAAAAAAAAAAAGGAAACAACAAGCAACTAACTTTTGTTTTTCAAAGTCTCTGTTTGCATATAGCACAAACTACCTTCAGCGAGAGAAAACTCTGTGATTCACACTAGATAGATATAACTGGTAGGAATTATCCCAGTTACATTGTGCTTGTGTCCTGTATGCATTAAAAAATAGCACAGTATTATGAGTGAGAAAATAATCCTTGCTGTGCAGACTCTTTTTTTCTTTTGCCTTTAACAGAGGAAGGGAAAAAAGAAGGATTGATTGTTTTCATCTTGACTTTTAAATCATAATTGGCTCCCGACCTCACCCTGTTTCTTGAGGTTTGCATAACTGAAGCAAGTCTCCCCTGAATGAAAACATAACAATTTGTATAACTATAACATGCAATACAGATTTACAAAGACTTTGTAGTGCAGAGGATAGCAGTATGACTTAAACCTTTTCTCTGCTAAAGAAGGTTTTAAACAGTCCTTTGTATTCTAATGTATGCTAAATTGACAGTTTTGTCCAAGTGGTTAATAACCTTGAAAAATTTTTCTAAACACTATCTATTTTCTAAAAATATAATGAAAGCAGATATTTTCATTAAAATGCATGATGTTATAGGTTCACATTTGGAGTTTGGAGTTAGGAAGATGTCTTTTTCATATAAATATCTATACGATATCCTTCTAGACAAAATATTTGTTCATCAGCTGCCTTTTATTATGGGCAGTGCTGGATGTCTTGTATATATTCAGGCAGAGCTGGCCAAACAGATTTCTTCACTGCAGAATTTAAAGTAGGTGTAAAACAATTTTACAAAATTTTAAAGAAAAGACTGAGCAATTTTAAAATTAAAAGTGAAGGCAAGTCTTTTGGTGTTTCTTATTAGGCATTTGATAGGAGCTGGTAATCAGAGTTTAATAGAGTTAATTCCCCTAATTAAGATACATCCCTATCCTTTTTCCTTTTTCAACATTCTTTTTTTTTTTTGGCATAGGCCTTTCTTTTCCTCTGACTTTATAGAGAATAAAGCAAGCGAGTAAAGCAAGTAAGCAAGTGAGAGGAGCGGACAATCACCTGGCAGAAGAGTTTAGCTCTCTTTGTTGCTGCTTCACTCCTGCACAGCACCAGGAGTTTTTCAGCCCTTTGTTTGGACAGCTTCAGAAGATGGACATGGCCTTACCTCAACCAGGAGTACCACCAACACCAGAGGCAGCCTACAAGGCTAATGGAAAAGAAAATTAAGGGAGAGAGCCTCAAAAGATGACTGATCAGTGTAATAGAGGTAGTGGAAGGGCATCTGTGACCTTTTTCTATGGTATGCCTGCAAGGAAAAGAGCAGCTGGAAGTAGCAGGAGCTAAAAGATACATGAAGTGGGAGGTGGGGAGGGATGAAGAGAGGAAGGAAATGGGATTGCACCAGGGGGAGAGTCTCTCAGCTTGTTTTAGGGAAGAACTGTGATAGACATATCATCTTAAAATGAGTGATTTGTTGATGGCCCTTAAATTCATCTGCTGAGAAGAGCCTCCCACTGGGCAGTACATTATCTTGTCTGGAATAAATTCGGAAATGATTTGATGTGCCCTCTGACTTCTGGACAAAGGGATAGAGGTAAGCCTTTTATTTCCAACTGAATTTCCCCCACCGACTTTGAACATCAGTAGCCTCTATATAAGTGGACAGTGCAAATAAAATAACAGAAGAGACCCAAAGTGAGAAAAATCAGTGGTAGTAATTACCTGGACACCATCTCACATCACCGGATCAGCCAGTCGTGAGGTTTTGGGTTGCATGGGCAGAGGCAAGATAGTAGCTGATAATCCCTGCTCCATCAGGTGTACCTGTAAGGCAGACAACAGTATTTACTGTTCAAACAACTTTTCTAGAA
Source organism: Athene cunicularia (assembly GCF_003259725.1). NCBI lineage: Eukaryota > Metazoa > Chordata > Aves > Strigiformes > Strigidae > Athene > Athene cunicularia. The sequence continues at coordinate 19,795,699 of NW_020799142.1, forward strand.
AAAATCTGAAAGGAAGTAAATGAACTACTATAAAAAGGGGAAAAGATGTTTAAAACTTTAATGGATTCTATTGGGGCATTGATTTTAAAGCAAAAATATAAAAATAAGTGAGCAACTCTGACCAAAAAGCAATGGCACAATAAAACCACTAGTACATATAACTCAGTATATGAAAATATAACACTTTATTGCTGAAAGATTATGTTTTAAATTTCTGTTTGCAAAATATTTAAGAAACTGACTCATCATCTGTAAGAGTTCATCATTTGGGGAAGATCGAAAAGAACTGTGTAACCTTGCTGAACAGTGCCCAACCCATAAATTATTTGGGACAGATATAAACCTTAACTCTCCCTTGTTTTTTGCCTCAGCTTTATTTTCTTGCATAGTTTCTCAGTCTACCAATCTTCTTTCTAGTCCCTGTGCATTTGTCCAAGGCAATTTCTGCATCTGTCAAAGAACATTTGTCCTCTTTATCCTCAAAGCCTTCCACAGAAACTGGCTGCTATGTGGCATTTAGAGAAGATAGGACCTTCATCTAAACTTTCTACCAGTCTTGCCATGTCAGGAAAAGAAAGCTTTCGTTTTCTGAAGGATGCTGTGCCACTTAGGCCATCGAAGTGAGAACTTGCTGAGGGAGGCTGCAGTGATGTATTTACATAGAAAAATATGACAAAGCAAGAAAAGGGGGAAAAAAGTGAATAATGAAAGCATTGTACTGTGGCATATCCATTAATATTAGGTGTATGCCCCATTGCGTGTAACATTTAAATTGGAAGTACAGTTATGAACAGAATAGGCAACAATCCTGTGGCAGGCTGAGAAAATGAGCTGTCTCTATCTGCAGCAGCTGAGAGCAGTTCCTCAGTGCCTGTGGCCTGGGTTTCTGTCACACCAGGGCTAAAGGTGCAAAATTGCTCAAAACAGAGTTTAACTATGTAATTTACATTGTATGCAGCTTCTAACATACTTCCCCTGGGTGGCAGAGAGGGCTTCTGTGGTGGCCATCAATTTGAGAAAATCTCAGTAATGGATGTGAAAAACAGAAGGAAATGCCATCTTATACTTGAAATAGCTACTGTTTTATCCCCTAAAATCATTAGATTACCACAGGTAATCATTGTATATAGCGAGCTTCTTACATAACACTGAAGTTTTAGCTGTTTACTATTTAGTATTCTGTTTCTGTAGTCCTCAGGAATTAGCATTGTAGAGCCCATATGCCATATTTGATTATGGCTACTCAAAATGATATTTCACTGTCTATGCAGCTTTAAAATACATTGATTGGTTGTGAAGACATTCATATCTCTGGCTCTGTTTTCACATTCAGTTGAGAAATAAAATATATATGAAATACCTTTCCTTGACCTAGCAGCTCGTTACCTGTGTTTTTCAGACAGCTTGTGTGTTGCTTTCTCTATAGCGGATGCACTACTGTTCTGGGAAAGTTTCCCTATAATTTCATGACCATCGCACTAAAATTCATGGTCTAAATGACATGTCTCTTGAAGACTTCAAAGGGGTCTGGTGATCTTTTATTTACCTATTGCATGTCTATAAAAATGAGCCCCTCACAAAACAAACAAAAATTCTTTTAACCAGAACAACTTTGCATTGCCCACCTGAATGACCCTTCTCGGCAGGGCTGCACAGGTGCCAGGTTGACTTCACCACGGATCCTGCACTGCAGTGTTTCAGTAAGATGCCATTGTCAGTGCTGATAGTGACGTTTAGAGTACTAGTTCAGAATAAAAGTGGATTTAGATTATCAGTTGCCCATGTGAAACAGTAGCTATTGGAGGCTGTCATAATCACAGCCAGTGGTACTACAGTGCAAATTTCTTCTCTTGCAATGGAATCAAAGACTGCTTTATTCCACTCTAAAACTAAGTTTTGCTAAAATTTCAGATGCTGAGCAGAGTGCTCCTAAAAGTACTGAACATGGGAAGAAATATATACGTATTTTATAAATGTGATTTCTGTTAAGTCAAAGATAATGTAAGTAATCCTTAGGTCTTTTTATTTTACAACTGTTTGTAGAATTTTTTAAGAACTCTTTGCTAGCCTTTCTCCACTTTAGCATTTTTTCTAGCATCTTACAGATGATTTGCCCATGTCTCCAAAGCTCCTTATATTTCTCCTTCTTGTTATGGAAGAAGGAATTAAAGAAACTAAAAGCATTATTTGTCTGAAGTTCCATTATTTCTCTTTAGCAATTACTGCTGTGTGACTTTACCTTTCGTTAAACTGAGCTGTATTGAAAAAAACACTTGCCCTGAGTGTTTCTGCAGAGATGATGAGCATAGAAGTACAATATCATCTTGTTTGAGAGTTAAATCTCCACAGAGATGTGGGAAGTAATCCACTATTACTCAGAACTTTTCATCTATTTAAAAAAAAAACCCAAGACTTACTTTTTATGTGAGATTTGATGCATTTGGATGATTGAATCGTTGATGCATTGAACTGTTTCTTCACAACCAGAAATATCACAAGGATTGTTAGTCTATTTGTTTGAAGAAAGCTATAAATTGACATAAAATATGTTCCTTACAGAATGTTCTCCACTGGCTTTTCTATCCCTGATAGGGTCTCTATCTCTCTTATTTCTCATTTTTATTCTAGTTAAAGAATTATCTTTAACTCTTACTAATATTTAGTAAGTTTTTTTCTGTACCTAGTGAATAGTTCCATAATTCTGGAATACAAGAGGATATATCTTGTCACTCACAGGCATTCCTCTGGAACTGTCAGGTCTATAATGATGCTTTTCAAGGGAGTACAAAAGGTTGCTTAGAGTATTACTTTACTGCCATGGCTGCCATTTGTCAGAGAAGCTTCCAGGTACCATAAGGATGTCTCTGAAGTGTTTATAGTCGAAGAATAGATAAAGACAAGGTAAGGAGAGAAAGAAGATAAAATTACAGATATTTTGTAAGAATTCATGAAACATAATGGCTAGGGACATGAAGAAGAGGAACAGTTTGTCAGATTGTTGCAGTTGTTGGTGCAGAAAGCTCAGAATAGAGAATATTGTGTGTTAACCTCGGTGATTCAGGTGAAGCCATAGACTAACAGTCTGACAAACAATTCTAGATTATCTAAAAGATAAACTCCAAGTCTCCTTTATAAGTGGAAGAGCTCTTTCCATCATGCAGTAACAAGCTGTATACTCAAATAAAATATACAAGAAAGTTTCAGACTGTTAAACAATAGATCATAAAGTAATAATAGTATTAATGAGGTTACCTGCTCAGAGCAGAGGTGTTCTGGTCTCCTCTAAGCTCCTGTCGTTCTTAAAACCTTCTTAGTACTGCAGCTGTCTCCCACTGACTCAGGTGTTTACATGTGAAATGCCTGCAAGCAGGTGAATTAATCGTGGCCAGTGGCCCTGTCCAGATTTTTCTTTCCCACAAATAGCATATGCATGAGATGAGTCTTTGTCAGTGTTTACCACCACCTTGATTCTGTGTAAGTGATCATAATTTATTGGAAAAGCAAGATGAAATGTGATCATCTGCACTGCTATATCTATCCTTATGAACCTTGATATGTGTGTATTAGGCAAAGCACAAAAGACACAGAGATGCTCAGCCTAGAATAACCATTTCCTCATTAGGACACTGCTATGACATGAGGGAAAGCCAGTTTCAGGTCTCTGATCAGAGGTCAAGAAAAGCAATACATTCACTAACTGAGCAACTAGACCGTCTTCGTTTACTGAAGAGTCTCTTGTCTCTCCCTTTAGCTTTGGACAGACCTTCCTATGCATGATAAATTTGCTGTCATGTAAGACTCATTGAAATGGATCCACTTAAAAAACAAGTTATCTTTGATGAATTGGCACTTTCCCCTAATTAATTAAAAAAGATCTGTCAAACCATAACTAGGTCTTATCAGAGCCAGAATTTCCAGGATCAGGAGCTGTATTGTGCCAGTGTTTCTGTCTTGCTTGTGCTGGTGCTGCTAGTAGCATAGCTGTTGGCACAACACCAAGAAGATGAAATAATTACAGTGCTAGTAAAACTTTTTTATTATTATTATTATTATTATTTTCATTACAGTTTTTAAATAGGTATAAAATGACATAATTTCAATCTAATGATACCTTGTTCTGTATTACTTTTCTAAACTACTACTTCAAATTGCTTCTTGAAATATGTGGATTTCCTGTGTGCAAGATGCTAAGAACTAAGCATACCCTTTTAGCTAAAGGCATTGTAGCATATGCCAAACTTAGCATTAGGCAATGTTTCTGTATTGCAGGATCAATAGGTCAAGGTGAAGCTTGTAACACAGAAACCACTGCTTCTGATAGGCAGACCCAACATGAATCTCTAAAAAAATTTAATTCAAATTAAAATAGGTGACTGACACTTGTCAGCCTGTGTTTAGAGTCAGCATCAAAAGTTACTGGAGTGTGCATTCAGTGGCTAGGAACAGATGTCCCCATCACAGGTCCTTGAGCTGCACAAACTGCTGCTCATGCCTAGAACTGAACTGAAGGAGTGACCAAGCAGAAACATGCAGATTTCCCTCACCCCCCACTTCTTCCAGAGTTCATATGGGGACTAACACTACTCCTGCCTCCTCTCCCTCCATGCTGGGCACTTCTTTCAATGTATATTCTTTTTTATTGGCGCAGGCAAATTGAAAAGAAAAAAGTGGAATCCAGAGAATTCAAAAGATAAGGAAAATTGTACAAGATGACTGGATAGGTATTCAATTTCACTTCAAAACTGGCAACTGTAAGGAGACCATTACAGCATATCTAATATTTTTAAATAAGCTGTCATCTGTACAGTATTTTTCTCATTAAAAAAAAGAAGTTCATCCTGCCTTAGACTCGATACAGTTTCACCTATAGTAGCATGGAGGAGAGATGCTTTTCTTTTCATGCCTTGGGGCTTTGATAGTTGTTTCATTAAATCAGACTTCTGTCATTGCCTCTGTGAAGAGAGGAACTGAGCCTGGATTTCATGCTCCTTCCCTTCCCTCCCCTTTTAAAAAACAATAAAATCAAATTTGCACAAGATAAAGAACTAAGAAAACAAATCCTATTCAGAAAATTCCCTATAACTTAATTCATTTCTCAATTAGAGTAATTGAAAAGAACAATAATAAGAGATTGTATATTTTGTGGCAATTGAAAGGAAATGTTTAATTACTGTGTGTAAGTAAAATGACGGTTTAAAGCATTCTTGCAAGCAGCAGTACTCTTTGGGGGGTAATTAGTGAAAAATAGATGGTAAACAGATGATAGCTTTTGGGCTAAACAAATCACTTCAGTTCCATCTCATGATGAAGAACTATAAAAGTGAACCTATCATACCATTCAGTATGAAACTTACTTTTTGTTTTAATCTATGGTTGATTATAAACTGGGTTTTTTTCTTTCTGTGAAAATACCTGTGTTTTAAGCAGAGTAAGAATGAAGAAGGCAGATTATAGAAATATTTCAGGATTCATAGCAAATTCAGCCATTCAGCAACTATGGGATATGAGGGATATGAGCTTATTACTTTGCTGCTACTAAAATAAGATAACCAAATGGTTGATTTCAGCAGATTCACTGTTATCTGTCTTTTCTGAGCACAAGCAGGTATCTGGTTATTTGAGAACCATCTGTGATTACTCATTTTTGGTATACATGGTTATCATCACAGGTAATTATCCTATGAGTAAATGTTAAGGTTAGTGCTAACTTCAAGTTTGACCAAATATTCAGTTAGAGATTGCCCTTTGGTGCCTTGGCAGTCAGATCAAAATTTCAGCTGGTCATGAAATAACATGCCATTGTTGGCCAGAGGACTATACATAAATAAGAGGTGTTTGTGAAAGGGAACTCGTTCCTTTTTCCATTGTGGTTGGGGGAACACATACAAGGGAGGGACAGGGATTTGAGTCTTGTCCCCATTTGAAACATGGAGATATTTCAACATGCTAAATCTTTCTTTCTTTTCCTAATAACCCCAGTCAAAGCTAGGATGAAAAGGATTTTAAAAGGATGAACTGTACAAACACCAGACATATAGGAACACTTGCAAGGGGCACAGCAGTGTTTCTTGATTCCTGATTGGATTTCCAGTGTAGGAGAAATTCTTCTTTGTCCAAGCACGTGGAAACTGGCTGCAGCTCTCTAGTGAATATGAAGCAGGAGCCTAAAGAGATTATTTTTAATATTAGAACAGAATCATTGAGTCCACTCCTATGCAGATGAAAAAACTGTTGACATGGAAGAGAATGAGCACCACAAATAGCAAATACATAGTAGCAGCTAATGAAGATAATATTTTTAGATGTTGGGTTAGACTGAATAGAAGTTGAGTTTAAACACTTTAGGAATAATTATCCAGAATTCTTTATAGCTTGGGAAGATGTTTTTTGACCTCCCTCTATTTTCTGTCCTCCAGTAACCTAAAAACTGTTCAGGTCCTCAGCCAAGAGCAGCAGGTAAAAGCTCAGACATATGCTGTGTTTGCATAACATGAGGGCTTCACAGTACTGAGGAATACACATTATGAGGAAGGATTTCCTTACTGTCGAAGAGAGCTCATCAGTGATCATGTTCTCCACTCTATTCTAGCTGCCACGCTAGAGGCACCAGCACCAATCATATCAGTCAGTGTTGGGTTAATGGTTGGACTGGATGATCTTCAAGGTCTTTTACAACCTAGATGATTCTGTAATTCTGTGATTCTGTAATACAGCGTAGCAGACTCACTATATTACTGTTTGGTTCTGTAACTGTGAATCTAAACACACAAACAGTTGGTGAATGGATTGTATGACTGACAATGACTGCATAGAAGAGATAGTAACTTTGGGGACCTTTTATCACCCAGCTGACACATTCATTAAATAGCACTGTTTGCAGTCTGAGAGGGAAAAGATGCATGTATCGACATGTCCTGCCCTGACTTCCACAGTCAAACAATGGCTGGTTCAAAAGTAGGGCTTCCCTATCCTTTTTGAGCAGGAATACTGGTTTTACCTCATTTACACCACTGTGTGTCAGGAGCAATGCTTACAACTGGCGACCGGTTGAGTTACAGAAGAGAAAAATAGCAGGTTCTTGGAATAAATGTGACAAGAGAAAATTGGATCTAAAGTCTGTTAAATAGCCATTAATAAATATAAGCTATACAATTCTTCTAATTCCTTTCTCATTAATCTGTAATTTAGTGTCTTTTATTATTATTTTAACATAGAACCCACTTGTGAAGCTAGACAGGAAATTCTTGAAAAAGGAAAAAAATTGTAGCCCACTGTCTATGTTATTCACATTCTTCCCAGGAGAATCAAACCTCGGGGATTTTTTTCAGACATTATTTTTATTTATACAGGTTAGATTATTCATTCAGCAAGCAGAAGCAGTATCATGTGATATTTAGACATACAAACTGTGCAGCTCAGCTAGTGAGATGGAACCATTGAATACTGGGGTACGACATAATTTTGAAAGCTTGTAAACAATCAATTACAGAATTTCTCAAATGATTGAGTGAAATAAATAAATTAATATGTGATTTCCTATTAGAGGGCGATAGATATCATAAAAGGGGGAAATTTGACATATGAAATAACAAATTTTTGAGGGGGGGAACACAACATGTAATTTGTACATACCATTTTAATAGTATCGCATAATAGAATATATGGAATTTATTGAAAAAGTTTGTAAAGTGTTTTATCAAAGTGGCTGCTTTAAAATACACTGTGTTTTCATTCAAAATAGCACCTTTAAATGGAAGTTATGTATTTTCCTTATGTTGTCATTCCACAGAATTTTGTAGATCTTATCATTTTAATCTTAAAAAGTATATTTTGCATAAAGATTGTTTTTAAAAGGTGGTGTTTCTCATTTTTCATAAGGAGAGAAACTATTCCCTTTTACATTCTTTCAGTACTCATTCATTGCACATGAAGTTATCCTTCAGCTGCAGAATGAAATCTCAACAGATGAAATATACATATATTGCTTAAAAATTAAGTGCTTTTGAATTTTTCGTCAGATGAAACTTCAATTTGCATTTTTTAAATTCCTTCATCAATGGACTTTGAGTGATAAGTTGACATTCAGTTGAATACCAAATTTAAGCATAGTAGACATTACAGATATTTCTGTGAACTGTAAACCAGAATGTTATTTTGATATGTTTAATTTTTAAGTGGGAATTGAAGTTTCTTGAATATTTAAGTTTGTGTAATTCTGTGATTATTTACTTCTAAGTTCATTTATGCATTTTAATAATTTTGAGAAAGAGGCAATAAAACCTCTCAATTAATATGGCATAGCCTCTCCCCAGCTGTGATTCTTTGCAAATGTGTGATCATTGTTCATTTCTGTCCCTGTCCATACAGCTCTCAGTATCTCCAGAGCTATGAATTAGCATTGCTTGAGGGGTAGGTGGGTATTTTTCATAAGAAACACACTTTCCACAAAACAGTTTTCTAATTAAATCATTAACCTTTCCACACTCCCAAGAAAATGATAGCCATTTTCCATTAAAAACAAACAAGCAAACACACTAAATCATCAAACTGCATAATTTTTTTTTTAGCTTAACACATTTTACATTTTGTTTTGGATAGGTTAACTGCACTTTCTTAATATTAAACTGTATTTGCTTAAACAACCATTGCAAATGCCATCCCTCCTGTTCTGTATCTCAAGATCCGTGTTGAATATCCCATCATTTCTCGAAAGGTTGTCTTCTTTCTGGTACCTCCTGTAGAGAAGTGAGGAGCCTAGAACTCCATGAGTAAGCAAAATGTCAAACTGAGACAACACTGTTTAGATGCTTTGAAACAATTCCCTCTCTGCCCTCCCCTCCCCCCCCCC